>NC_045708.1:68609710-68644655 GCF_009834535.1 Camelus ferus
TCGTTCCCTTTTTGCTAGATGAACGAACGTCTCTCCACATGCTCAGTTCTGAGAGATAAGTGCATGTGAAAGCCGTTCTTCACATAGCTTGTTGGGAAAACAAAGTTACTTTTAAGTTGCCAACTCCACTCCATACATATATATGGGGAGGTACTAGCTCCAACTCGATTTTACAGTGAAAACTGCAGGAACTTAAAACCGGCACTAGGAAACAGACTGAGAAACAAGAGAAAAAGTTTCCCCTAAAACCCGTTACCATTGTGCCAGATGAACGAACGTCTCTCCACAAGCTCATTTCTGAGAGGTAATTGTGTATGAAAGCCGTACTTCACCTAGTTTGTTGGGAAAACAAATATTCTTTTCAGTTGCAAACTCCTCTCCATACATATATATGGGGTGGTAGTTGCTCCAACCCTGAGTTACAGTGAAAATTGCAGGAACATCAAACCGGCACTAGGAAACAGACTGAGAAAACAGAGTAAATGATTCTCCTGCAAACCGTTCCCTTTGTGCTAGATGAACGAACGTCTTTACACATACTAATTTCAGAGAAATAAGTGTGTGTGAAAGCAGAACTTCACCAAGCTTGTTGGGAAGACAAAGTGTCTTTTCAGTTGCTAACTCCTCTCCATAAATATATATGGGTAGTTACTAGCTCCTACACGGTTTTACAGTGAAAACTGCAGGAACATCAAACCGGCACTAGGAAACAGTCTGAGAAACCGGCGTAAAAGTTTCTCATGCAACAACTTCACATTGTGCTAGATGAACGAACGTCTCTCCACATGCTCAGTTCTGATAGATAAGTGTGTGTGAAAGCCAACCTTCACTTAGCTTGTTGGGAACACATAGTTTCTTTTCAGTTACCATCTCCACTCCATACATATATATGGGGAGTTAAGCTCCAACACTGTTTTACAGTGAAAACTTCAGGAACTTCAAAACGACACTAGGAAACAGACTGAGAAACCAGGGTAAATATTTCCCTTGCAACCCGTTCCCTTTTGGCTAGATGAACGAACGTCTCTCCAAGCTCAATTCAGAGAGATAAGTGTGTATGAAAACCGTTCTTCACATAGCTTGTTGGGAACACAAGACTCCTTTCAGTAGCAAACACCACTCCATATATATATATGGGGAGGTACTAACTCCAACTCGGTTTTACAGTGAAAATTGCAGGAACATCAAACCGGCACTAGGAAATTGACTGTGAAACTATAGTATAAGTTTCTGCTGCAACTCGTTCCCTTTTTCCTAGATGAACGAACGTCTCTCCACATGCTCAGTTCTGAGAGATAAGTGTGTGTGAAATCCGTCCTTCATTTAGCTTGTTGGGAACACAAAGTTTCTTTTCACTTGCCATCTCCAATCCATACAAATAAATGGGTATGTACTATCCCCAACACGGTTTTACAGTGAAAACTGCAGGAACTTCATACCGGCACTTGGAAACAGTGTGAGAAACTAGACTAAAAGTTTCCACTGCAAATCATTCCCTTTTTGCTAGATGAACGAACGTCTCTCCACATGCTCAGATCTGAGAGATATGTGTGTGTGAAATACGTCCTTTTCCTAACTTTTTGGAAACACAGAGATTCTTTACAGTTGCAAATCCTCACCATACATATATATGGGTAGGTAATAGCACCTACCCGTTTTTACAGTGAACATGCAGGAACTTCAACCCGGCACTTGGAAACAGACTGAGAAAACTGAATAAATTTTCTCCTGCAACCAGTTCCTTTGTTCAAGTTGAACGAAAGTCTCTCCACATGCTCAGTTCAGAGAGATAAGTGTGTGTGAAAGACGTCCTTCACCTAGCTTGTTGGGAACACAGAGTTTCTTTTCAGTTGCAAACTCCACTCCATACTTATATATGGGGTGGTACTAGCTCCAACTCGATTTTACAGTGAAAACTGCAGGAACATCAACCCGGGACTTGGAAACAGAGTGAGAATCTAGAGTAAAAGTTTCTCCTGCAACTCGTTCCCTTTTTGCTAGATGAACGAACGTCTCTCCACATGCTCAGTTCTGAGAGATAAGTGCATGTGAAAGCCGTTTTCACATAGCTTGTTGGGAAAACAAAGTTACTTTTAAGTTGCCAACTCCACTCCATACATATATATTGGGGAGGGCCTAGTCCAATCAATTTTACAGTGAAAACTGCAGGAACTTAAAACCGGCACTAGGAAGAACAGACCTGAAAACCAAGAGAAAAAGTTTCCCCTAAAACCCGTTACCATTGTGCCCGATGAACGACGTCTCTCCACAAGCTCATTTCTGAGAGGTAATTGTGTATGAAAGCCGTACTTTCACCTAGTTGTTGGAAACAAATATACTTTTCAGTTGCAAACTCCTCTCAATACATATATGGGGTGGTAGATGCTCCAAACCTGAGTTACAGTGAAAATTGCAGGAACATCCAAACCGGCACTAGGAAACAGACTGAGAATCCAGAGTAAATGATTCTCCTGCCAAACCGTTCCCTTTGTGCTAGATGAACGAACGTGTTTACACATGCTAATTTCTGAGAAATAAGTGTGTGTGAAAGCAGAACTTCACCAAGCTTGTTGGGAAGACAAAGTGTCTTTTCAGTTGAAAACTTCACTCCATAAATATATATGGGGAGTTACTAGCACCAAATCGTTTTTAATGTGAAAACTGCAGGAACTTCAAACCGGCACTATGAAAACAGGCTGAGAAACCAGAGTAATAGTTTCTCATGCAACCCGTTCCCATTGTGCTAGATGAACGAACGTCTCTCCACATGCTCAGTTCTGAGAGATATGTGTGTGTGAAAGCCGTTCTTCAACTGCTTGTTGGGAACACAGTGTCTCCTTTCAGTTGCAAACTCCAGTCAATACATATATATGGGGAGATACAAGCTCCAACTCGGTTTTACAGTAAAAACTGCAGGAACTTCAAAACGGCACAAGGAAACAAACTGAGAAAATAGAGAAAAAGTTTCTACTGCAACTCGTTCCCATTTTCCTAGATGAACGAACGTCTCTCCACATGCTCAGTTCTGAGAGATATTTGTATGTGAATGCCAACTTTCACCTAGCTTGTTGGGAACACAAAGACTCCTTACAGTTGCAATCTCCAATCCATACATATATATGGGGAGGTCCTAGCTCCAACTCGGTTTTACAGTGAAAACTGCAGGGATTTCAAACAGGCTCTAGGAAACAGACTGAGAAACTTGAGTAAAATTTTCTCCTGCAACACGTTCCTTTGTGCTAGATGAACGAAAGTCTCTCCACATGCTCAGTTCTGAGAGATAAGTGTGTGTGAAAGAATTCCTTCACCTAGCTTGTTGGGAAAACAGAGATTATTTTCAGTTGCAAACTCCTCTCCATAAATATATATGTGTAGGTACTATCTCCTACACCGTTTTACAGTGAAAACTGCAGGAAATTCAAACTGGCACTAGGAAACAGTCAGAGAATCCAGAGTAAAATTTCTCCTGCAAATCGTTCCCTTTGTGCTAGATGAACGAACTTCTCTCCACATGCTCAGGTCTGAGAGATAACTGTGTTTGAAAGACGTCCTTCAAATAGCTTGTTGTGATCACATAATTTCTTTTCAGTTGCCAACACCAATCCATTCATATATATGTGGTGGTACTAGCTCCAACTCGGTTTTACAGTGAAAACTGCAGGAACTTCAAACCGGCACTAGGAAACAGACTGAGAAACCAGAGTAAAAGTTTCTCCTGCACACCTTTCCCTTTGTGCTAGATGAAAGAAATTCTCTGCACATACTCATTTCTGAGAGGAAAATGTGTGTGAAAGCCATCCTTCCCATAGCTTGTTGGGAAGACAAAGTGTCTTTTCAGCTGCAAACTCCACTCCATACATATAAATGGGGAGGTACTATCTCCAACTCGGTTTTACAGTGAAAACTGCAGGAACTTCAAACCGGCACTACGAAACAGGCTGAGAAAACAGAGTAATAGTTTCACCTGCAACCCGTTCCCATTGTGCTAGATGAACAAACGTCTCTCCACATGCTAAGTTCTGAGACATAATTCTGTGTGAAAGCCTTTCTCCAACTGCTTGTTGGGAACACCAAGAATCCTTTCAGTTGCAAACTCCACTCAATACATATATATGGGTAGCTACTTTCTCCCAATCGGTTTTAAAGTGAAAACTGCAGGAACTTCAAACAGACACTATGAAACAGACTGTGAAACCAGATTAAATTATCCCCTGCAACCATTTCACTTTGTGCTAGTAGAACGAAATTCTCTCCACAAGCTCAGTTCTGAGAGATAATTTTGAATGAATCCAGTCCTTCACATAGCTTGTTGGGTAAACATATATTCTTTTCAGTTGGAAACTCCTCTCCATACATATATATGGGGAGGAAGTTGCGCCAACTATGTTTTACAGTGAATACTGCAGGAATTTCAAACAGGCTCTAGGAAACTGTCTGAGAAACCTGAGTAAAAGTTTCTCCTGCAACCCGATTTTTTGTGCTAGATGAACGAAAGTCTCTACACATGCTCAGTTCTGAGAGATAAGTGTGTGTGAAAGACGTCCTTCAACTAGCTGGTTGGGAACACAGAGATTCTTTTCAGTTGCTAACCCCTCTCCATAAATATATATGGGTAGGTACTAGCTCCTACACGGTTTTACAGTGAAAACTGCAGGAACATCAAACCGGCACTAGGAAACAGTCTGAGAAACCGGCGTAAAAGTTTCTCATGCAACAACTTCACATTGTGCTAGATGAACGAACGTCTCTCCACATGCTCAGTTCTGAGAGATATATGTGTGTGAAAGCCGTCCTTCACTTTGCTTGCTGGAAAAACAAAGTTTCTTTTCATTTGCAAACTCCAATCCATACATATATATGGGGAGGTACTAGCTCCAACTCGGTTGTACAGCGAAAACTGCAGGAACTTCAAACCGGCACTAGGAAACAGTCTGAGAAACCGGCGTATAAGTTTCTCATGCAACAACTTCACATTGTGCTAGATGAACGAACGTCTCTCCACATGCTCAGTTCTGAGAGATATATGTGTGTGAAAGCCGTACTTCACCTAGTTTGTTGGGAAAACAAATATTCTTTTCAGTTGCAAACTCCTCTCCATACATATATATGTGGTGGTAGTTGCTCCAACCCTGATTTACAGTGAAAATTGCAGGAACATCAAACCGGCACTAGGAAACAGACTGAGAAACCAGAGTAAATGTTTCTCCTGCAAACCGTTCCCTTTGTGCTAGATGAACGAACTTCTCTCCACATGCTCAGTTCTGAGAGATAACTGTGTTTGAAAGACGTCCTTCAAATAGCTTGTTGTGATCACATAATTTCTTTCCAGTTGCCAACACCAATCCATTCATATATATGTGGTGGTACTAGCTCCAACTCGGTTTTACAGTGAAAACTGCAGGAACTTCAAACCGGCAGTAGGAAACAGACTGAGAATCCAGAGTAAAAGTTTCACCTGCAACCCGTTCCCATTGTGCTAGATGAACAAACGTCTCTCCACATGCTAAGTTCTGAGACATAATTCTGTGTGAAAGCCTTTCTCCAACTGATTGTTGGGAACACCAAGACTCCTTTCAGTTGCAAACTACACTCAATACATATATATGGGTAGCTACTTTCTCCCACTCGGTTTTAAAGTGAAAACTGCAGGAACTTCAAACAGACACTATGAAACAGACTGTGAAACCAGATTAAATTATCCCCTGCAACCATTTCACTTTGTGCTAGTAGAACGAAATTCTCTCCACAAGCTCAGTTCTGAGAGATAATTTGAATGAATCCAGTCCTTCACATAGCTTGTTGGGTAAACATATATTCTTTTCAGTTGGAAACTCCTCTCCATACATATATATGGGGAGGAAGTTGCGCCAACTATGTTTTACAGTGAATACTGCAGGAATTTCAAACAGGCTCTAGGAAACTGTCTGAGAAACCTGAGTAAAAGTTTCTCCTGCAACCCGATTTTTTGTGCTAGATGAACGAAAGTCTCTACACATGCTCAGTTCTGAGAGATAAGTGTGTGTGAAAGACGTCCTTCAACTAGCTGGTTGGGAACACAGAGATTCTTTTCAGTTGCTAACCCCTCTCCATAAATATATATGGGTAGGTACTAGCTCCTACACGGTTTTACAGTGAAAACTGCAGGAACATCAAACCGGCACTAGGAAACAGTCTGAGAAACCGGCGTAAAAGTTTCTCATGCAACAACTTCACATTGTGCTAGATGAACGAACGTCTCTCCACATGCTAAGTTCTGAGAGATATATGTGTGTGAAAGCCGCCCTTCACCTTGCTTGCTGGGAAAACAAAGTTTCTTTTCATTTGCAAACTCCAATCCATACATATATATGGGGAGGTACTAACTCCAAATCGGTTGTACAGTGAAAACTGCAGGAACATCAAACCGGCACTAGGAAATTGACTGTGAAACTATAGTATAAGTTTCTGTTGCAACTCGTTCCCTTTTTCCTAGGTGAACGAACGTCTCTACACATGCTCAGTTTTGAGAGATAATTGTGTGTGAAATCCGTCCTTCATTTAGCTTGTTGGGAACACAAAGTTTCTTTTCACTTGCCAAGTCCAATCCATACAAATATATGGGTATGTACTAGCTCCAAATCGTTTATACAGTGAAAACTGCAGGAACTTCAATCCGGTACTAGGAAACACATTGAGAAACAAGAGTAAAGTTTCTCCTGCAAACCATTCCTTTTTGCTAGATGAACGAACGTCTCTCCACATGCTCAGTTCTGAGAGATAAGTGTGTGTGAAATCCGTACTTCACCTAGCTTCTTGGGAACACAAATTTACTTTTCAGTTGGTACTCCACTCCATAAATATATATGGGGAGGTACTAGCTCCAACTCAGTTTTACAGTGAAAACTGCAGGAACTTAAACAGGCACTAGGAAACAGACTGAGAAACCATAGTAAAAGTTTCTCCTTCATCCCGTTCCCTTTGTGCTAGATGAACGAACTTCTCTCCACATGCTCAGTTCTGAGAGATAAGTGTGTGTGAAAGACGTTCTTCACCTAGCTTGTTGGGAACACAGAGTTTCGTTTCAGTTGCAAACTCCAATCCATACATATATATGGGGAGGTACTAACTCCAAATCGGTTTTACAGTGAAAACTGCAGGAACTTCAAACCGGCACTAGGAAACAGTCTGAGAAACCGGCGTATAAGTTTCTCATGCAACAACTTCACATTGTGCTAGATGAACGAACGTCTCTCCACATGCTCAGTTCTGATAGATAAGTGTGTGTGAAAGCCAACCTTCACTTAGCTTGTTGGGAACACATAGTTTCTTTTCAGTTACCATCTCCACTCCATACATATATATGGGGAGTTAATAGCTCCAACACTGTTTTACAGTGAAAACTTCAGGAACTTCAAAACGACACTAGGAAACAGACTGAGAAACCAGGGTAAATATTTCCCTTGCAACCCGTTCCCTTTTGGCTAGATGAACGAACGTCTCTCAACAAGCTCAATTCAGAGAGATATGTGTGTATGAAAACCGTTCTTCACCTAGCTTGTTGGGAACACAAAGTCTCCTTTCAGTAGCAAACACCACTCCATACATATATATGGGGAGGTACTAACTCCAACTCGGTTTTACACTGAAAACTGCAGGAACATCAAACCGGCACTAGGAAATTGACTGTGAAACTATAGTATAAGTTTCTGCTGCAACTCGTTCCCTTTTTCCTAGATGAACGAACGTCTCTCCACATGCTCAGTTCTGAGAGATAAGTGTGTGTGAAATCCGTCCTTCATTTAGCTTGTTGGGAACACAAAGTTTCTTTTCACTTGCCAACTCCAATCCATACAAATAAATGGGTATGTACTATCTCCAACACGGTTTTACAGTGAAAACTGCAGGAACTTCATACCGGCACTTGGAAACAGAGTGAGAAACTAGACTGAAAGTTTCCACTGCAAATCATTCCCTTTTTGCTAGATGAACGAACGTCTCTCCACATGCTCAGATCTGAGAGATATGTGTGTGTGAAAGACGTCCTTTTCCTAACTTTTTGGAAACACAGAGATTCTTTACAGTTGCAAATCCTCACCATACATATATATGGGTAGGTAATAGCACCTACCCGTTTTTACAGTGAACATGCAGGAACTTCAACCCGGCACTTGGAAACAGACTGAGAAACCTGAATAAATTTTCTCCTGCAACCAGTTCCTTTGTTCAAGTTGAACGAAAGTCTCTCCACATGCTCAGTTCTGAGAGATAAGTGTGTGTGAATGCTGTCCTTCACCAAGCATGTTGGGAACACAAAATTCCTTTTCAGGTGCAAATTCCACTCAGTATATATGTATGGGGGTGTAGTAGTTCCAACTCGTTTTTACAGTGAAAACTGCAGGAACTTCAAACCGGCACTAGGAAACACATTGAGAAACAAGAGTAAAGTTTCTCCGGCAAACCGTTCCTTTTGTGCTAGATGAACGAAAGTCTCTCCACATGCTCAGTTCTGAGAGATAAGTGTGTGTGAAAGACGTCCTTCACCTAGCTTGTTGGGAACACAGAGTTTCTTTTCAGTTGCAAACTCCACTCCATACTTATATATGGGGAGGTACTAGCTCCAACTCGATTTTACAGTGAAAACTGCAGGAACATCAACCCGGGACTTGGAAACAGAGTGAGAATCTAGAGTAAAAGTTTCTCCTGCAACTCGTTCCCTTTTTGCTAGATGAACGAACGTCTCTCCACATGCTCACTTCTGAGAGATAAGTGCATGTGAAAGCCGTTCTTCACCTAGCTTGTTGGGAAAACAAAGTTACTTTTAAGTTGCCAACTCCACTCCATACATATATATGGGGAGGTACTAGCTCCAACTCGATTTTACAGTGAAAACTGCAGGAACTTAAAACCGGCACTAGGAAACAGACTGAGAAACAAGAGAAAAAGTTTCCCCTAAAACCCGTTACCATTGTGCCAGATGAACGAACGTCTCTCCACAAGCTCATGTCTGAGAGGTAATTGTGTATGAAAGCCGTACTTCACCTAGTTTGTTGGGATAACAAATATTCTTTTCAGTTGCAAACTCCTCTCCATACATATATATGGGGTGGTAGTTGCTCCAACCCTGATTTACAGTGAAAATTGCAGGAACATCAAACCGGCACTAGGAAACAGACTGAGAAACCAGAGTAAATGTTTCTCCTGCAAACCGTTCCCTTTGTGCTAGATGAACGAACGTCTTTACACATGATAATTTCTGAGAAATAAGTGTGTGTGAAAGCAGAACTTCACCAAGCTTGTTGGGAAGACAAAGTGACTTTTCAGTTGAAAACTTCACTCCATAAATATATATGGGGAGTTACTAGCACCAAATCGGTTTTAATGTGAAAACTGCAGGAACTTCAAACCGGCACTACGAAACAGGCTGAGAAACCAGAGTAATAGTTTCTCTTGCAACCCGTTCCCATTGTGCTAAATGAACGAACGTCTCTCCACATGCTCAGTTCTGAGAGATATGTGTGTGTGAAAGCCGTTCTTCAACTGCTTGTTGGGAACACAATGTCTACTTTCAGTTGCAAACACCACTCAATACATATATAAGGGGAGGTACAAGCTCCAACTCGGTTTTACAGTAAAAACTGCAGGAACTTCAAAACGGCACTAGGAAACAAACTGAGAAACTAGAGAAATAGTTTCTACTGCAACTCGTTCCCATTTTTCTAGATGAACGAACGTCTCTCCACATGCTCAGTTCTGAGAGATAATTGTATGTGAATGCCATATTTCACCTACCTTGTTGGGAACACAAAGACTTCTTATAGTTGCAAACTCCAATCCATGCATATTTATGGGTAGGTACTAGCTCCAACTCGGTTTTACAGTGAAAACTGCAGGAACTTCAATCCGGCACTAGGAAACAGACTGAGAAACTAGAGTAAAAGTTCATCCTGCAACCCGTTCCCTTTGTGCTAGGTGAACGATCGTCTTTCCACATGCTCAGTTCTGAGAGTTACGTGTGTGTAAAAGCCGTCCTTCAACTAACTTGTTGGGAACCGAAAGATTCTTTTCAGTTGCAAACACCACTCCATACATATATATGGGGAGGTCCTAGCTCCAACTCGGTTTAACAGTGAAAACTGCAGGAATTTCAAACAGGCTCTAGGAAACAGACTGAGAAACTTGAGTAAAATTTTCTCCTGCAACACGTTCTTTTGTGTTAGATGAACGAAAGTCTCTCCACATGCTCAGGTCTGAGGGATAAGTGTGTGTGAAAGACTTCCTTCACTTAGCTTGTTGGGAAATCAGAGATTATTTTCAGTTGCAAACTCCTCTCCATAAATATATATGTGTAGGTACTATCTCCTACACCGTTTTACAGTGAAAACTGCAGGAAATTCAAACTGGCACTAGGAAACAGTCTGAGAATCCAGAGTAAAATTTCTCCTGCAAATCGTTCCCTTTGTGCTAGATGAACGAACTTCTCTCCACATGCTCAGTTCTGAGAGATAACTGTTTTTGAAAGACGTCCTTCAAATAGCTTGTTGCGATCACATAATTTCTTTTCAGTTGCCAACACCAATCCATTCATATATATGTGGTGGTACTAGCTCCAACTCGGTTTTACAGTGAAAACTGCAGGAACTTCAAACCGGCACTAGGAAACAGACTGAGAAACCAGAGTAAAAGTTTCTCCTGCACACCTTTCCCTTTGTGCTAGATGAAAGAAATTCTCTGCACATACTCATTTCTGAGAGGAAATTGTGTGTGAAAGCCGTCCTTCCCAAAGCTTGTTGGGAAGACAAAGTGTCTTTTCAGCTGCAAACTCCACTCCATACATATAAATGGGGAGGTACTATCTCCAACTCGGTTTTACAGTGAAAACTGCAGGAACTTCAAACCGGCACTACGAAACAGGCTGAGAAACCAGAGTAATAGTTTCACCTGCAACCCGTTCCCATTGTGCTAGATGAACAAACGTCTCTCCACATGCTAAGTTCTGAGACATAATTCTGTGTGAAAGCCTTTCTCCAACTGCTTGTTGGGAACACCAAGACTCCTTTCAGTTGCAAACTCCACTCAATACATATATATGGGTAGCTACTTTCTCCCACTCGGTTTTAAAGTGAAAACTGCAGGAACTTCAAACAGACACTATGAAACAGACTGTGAAACCACATTAAATTTTCCCCTGCAACCGTTTCACTTTGTGCTAGTAGAACGAAAGTCTCTCCACAAGCTCAGTTCTGAGAGATAAGTGTGAATGAAACCAGTCCTTCACATAGCTTGTTGGGTAAACATATATTCTTTTCAGTTGCAAACTCCTCTCCATACATATATATGGGGAGGAAGTAGCGCCAAATCTGTTTTACAGTGAAAACTGCAGGAATTTCAAACAGGCTCTAGGAAACTGTCTGAGAAACCTGAGTAAAAGTTTTTCCTGCAACCCGATCCTTTGTGCTAGATGAACGAAAGTCTCTCCACATGCTCAGTTCTGAGAGATAAGTGTGTGTGAAAGACGTCCTTCAACTAGCTTGTTGGGAACACAGAGATTCTTTTCAGTTGCTAACTCCTCTCCATAAATATATATGGGTAGGTACTAGCTCCTACACCGTTTTACAGTGAAAACTGCAGGAACATCAACCCGGCACTAGGAAACAGTCTGAGAAACCAGAGTAAAAGTTTCTCCTGCAACCCGTTCCCTTTGTGTTAGATGAAAGAATGTCTCTCCCCAAGCTCAGTTCTGAGAGATAAGTGTGTATGAAAACCGTTCTTCACCTAGCTTGTTGGGAACACCAAGACTCCTTTCAGTTGCAAACTCCACTCAATACATTTATATGGGTTGGTACAAGCTCCAACTCGGTTTTACAGTGAAAACTGCAGGAATTTCAAACCGGAACAATGAAACAGACTGAGAAACTACAGTAAAAGTTGATCCTGCAACTCGTTCCCTATTTGCTAGATGAATGAACGTCTCTCCACATGCTCAGTTCTGAGAGATAATTGTGTGTGAAAGCCGTCCATAACCTAGCTTGTTGGGAACACAAAGTTTCTTTTCAGATGCCAACTCCACTCCATATATGTATATGGGTAAGTACTAGCTCCAACTCTGTTTTACAGTGAAAACTGCAGGAACTTCAAACAGGCTCTAGGAAACAGACTGAGAAACCTGAGTAAAAATTTCTCCTGCAACCCGTTCTTTGGGCTAGATGAACGAAAGTCTCTCCACATGCTCAGTTCTGAGAGATAAGTGTGTGTGAAAGCCGTCTTTCACCTAGCTTTTTGGGAACACTGAGATTCTTTTCAGTTGCAAACCCCTGTCCATAAATATATATGGGTAGGTACTAGCTATTACACCGTTTTACATTGAAAACTGCAGGAACCTCAACCCGGCACTAGGAAACAGTCTGAGAAACCAGAGTAAAATTACTCCTGCAACCCGTTCCTTTGTGCTAGATGAACGAACTTCTCTACAAAAGCTCAGTTCTGAGATATAACTGTGTGTGAATGACTTCCTTCAACTAGCTTGTTTGGATAACATAGTTTCTTTTCAGTTGCCAAAACCACTCCATTCGTATATATGGGGTGGTACTAGCTCCAACTCGGTTTTACAGTGAAAACTGCAGGAACTTCAAACCGGCACTAGGAAACAGACTGAGAAACCAGAATAAAAGTTTCTCCGGCAAACCTTTCACTTTGTGCTAGATGAAAGAATGTCTCAGCACATGCTCAGTTCTGAGAGATAATTGTGTGTGAAAGCCGTACTTCACCTAGCTTGTTGGGAACACAAAGTTTGTTTTCAGTTGAAAACTCCACTCAATACATATATATGGGGAGGTACTAACTCAAAATCGGTTTTACAGTGAAAACTGCAGGAACTTCCATCAGAAACTAGGGAAAAGACTGAGAAACCTGAGTAAAAGTTTCTCCTGCAACACGTTCCTTTGTGCTAGATGAACGAACGTCTCTCCACATGCTCAGTTCTGAGAGATAAGTGTATGTGAAAGCCGTCCTTCACATTTCTTGTTGGGAACACAAAGTTTCTATTCAGTTTCCAACTCCACTCCATACATATATATGGGGAGGTAATAGCTCCAACTCGGTTTTACTGTGAAAACTGCAGGAAATTTAATCCGACACTAGGGAACAGACTCAGAAAACAGAGAAAATTTTTCCCCTGCAACCCGTTCCCTTTTTCCTAGATGAACGAATGTCTCTCCCCAAGCTCAGTTCTGAGAGATAAGTGTGTATGAAAACCGTTCTTCACCTAGCTTGTTGGGAACACAAAGTCTCCTTTCAGGTGCAAACTCCAATCCATACATATATATGGGGAGGTACTAACTCCAACTCGGTTTTACAGTGAAAACTGCAGGAACATCAAACCGGCACTAGGAAATTGACTGTGAAACTATAGTATAAGTTTCTGTTGCAACTCGTTCCCTTTTTCCTAGATGAACGAACGTCTCTCCACATGCTCAGTTTTGAGAGATAATTGTGTGTGAAATCCGTCCTTCATTTAGCTTGTTGGGAACACAAAGTTTCTTTTCACTTGCCAAGTCCAATCCATACAAATATATGGGTATGTACTAGCTCCAACTCGTTTATACAGTGAAAACTGCAGGAACTTCAATCCGGTACTAGGAAACACATTGAGAAACAAGAGTAAAGTTTCTCCTGCAAACCATTCCTTTTTGCTAGATGAACGAACGTCTCTCCACATGCTCAGTTCTGAGAGATAAGTGTGTGTGAAAGCCGTACTTCACCTAGCTTCTTGGGAACACAAATTTACTTTTCAGTTGGTACTCCACTCCATAAATATATATGGGGAGGTACTAGCTCCAACTCAGTTTTACAGTGAAAACTGCAGGAACTTAAACAGGCACTAGGAAACAGACTGAGAAACCATAGTAAAAGTTTCTCCTTCATCCCGTTCCCTTTGTGCTAGATGAACGAACTTCTCTCCACATGCTCAGTTCTGAGAGATAAGTGTGTGTGAAAGACGTTCTTCACCTAGCTTGTTGGGAACACAGAGTTTCGTTTCAGTTGCAAACTCCAATCCATACATATATATGGGGAGGTACTAACTCCAAATCGGTTTTACAGTGAAAACTGCAGGAACTTCAAACCGGCACTAGGAAACAGTCTGAGAAACCGGCGTATAAGTTTCTCATGCAACAACTTCACATTGTGCTAGATGAACGAACGTCTCTCCACATGCTCAGTTCTGATAGATAAGTGTGTGTGAAAGCCAACCTTCACTTAGCTTGTTGGGAACACATAGTTTCTTTTCAGTTACCATCTCCACTCCATACATATATATGGGGAGTTAATAGCTCCAACACTGTTTTACAGTGAAAACTTCAGGAACTTCAAAACGACACTAGGAAACAGACTGAGAAACCAGGGTAAATATTTCCCTTGCAACCCGTTCCCTTTTGGCTAGATGAACGAACGTCTCTCAACAAGCTCAATTCAGAGAGATAAGTGTGTATGAAAACCGTTCTTCACCTAGCTTGTTGGGAACACAAAGTCTCCTTTCAGTAGCAAACACCACTCCATACATATATATGGGGAGGTCCTAGCTCAAACTCGGTTTTACAGTGAAAACTGCAGGAACATCAAACCGGCACTAGGAAATTGACTGTGAAACTATAGTATAAGTTTCTGCTGCAACTCGTTCCCTTTTTCCTAGATGAACGAACGTCTCTCCACATGCTCAGTTCTGAGAGATAAGTGTGTGTGAAATCCGTCCTTCATTTAGCTTGTTGGGAACACAAAGTTTCTTTTCACTTGCCAACTCCAATCCATACAAATAAATGGGTATGTACTATCTCCAACACGGTTTTACAGTGAAAACTGCAGGAACTTCATACCGGCACTTGGAAACAGAGTGAGAAACTAGACTAAAAGTTTCCACTGCAAATCATTCCCTTTTTGCTAGATGAACGAACGTCTCTCCACATGCTCAGATCTGAGAGATATGTGTGTGTGAAAGACGTCCTTTTCCTAACTTTTTGGAAACACAGAGATTCTTTACAGTTGCAAATCCTCACCATACATATATATGGGTAGGTAATAGCACCTACCCGTTTTTACAGTGAACATGCAGGAACTTCAACCCGGCACTTGGAAACAGACTGAGAAACCTGAATAAATTTTCTCCTGCAACCAGTTCCTTTGTTCAAGTTGAACGAAAGTCTCTCCACATGCTCAGTTCTGAGAGATAAGTGTGTGTGAATGCTGTCCTTCACCAAGCTTGTTGGGAACACAAAATTCCTTTTCAGGTGCAAATTCCACTCAGTATATATGTATGGGGGTGTACTAGTTCCAACTCGTTTTTACAGTGAAAACTGCAGGAACTTCAAACCGGCACTAGGAAACACATTGAGAAACAAGAGTAAAGTTTCTCGGGCAAACCGTTCCTTTTGTGCTAGATGAACGAAAGTCTCTCCACATGCTCAGTTCTGAGAGATAAGTGTGTGTGAAAGACGTCCTTCACCTAGCTTGTTGGGAACACAGAGTTTCTTTACAGTTGCATACTCCACTCCATACTTATATATGGGGAGGTACTAGCTCCAACTCGATTTTACAGTGAAAACTGCAGGAACATCAACCCGGGACTTGGAAACAGAGTGAGAATCTAGAGTAAAAGTTTCTCCTGCAACTCGTTCCCTTTTTGCTAGATGAACGAACGTCTCTCCACATGCTCAGTTCTGAGAGATAAGTGCATGTGAAAGCCGTTCTTCACCTAGCTTGTTGGGAAAACAAAGTTACTTTTAAGTTGCCAACTCCACTCCATACATATATATGGGGAGGTACTAGCTCCAACTCGATTTTACAGTGAAAACTGCAGGAACTTAAAACCGGCACTAGGAAACAGACTGAGAAACAAGAGAAAAAGTTTCCCCTAAAACCCGTTACCATTGTGCCAGATGAACGAACGTCTCTCCACAAGCTCATTTCTGAGAGGTAATTGTGTATGAAAGCCGTACTTCACCTAGTTTGTTGGGAAAACAAATATTCTTTTCAGTTGCAAACTCCTCTCCATACATATATATGGGGTGGTAGTTGCTCCAACCCTGATTTACAGTGAAAATTGCAGGAACATCAAACCGGCACTAGGAAACAGACTGAGAAACCAGAGTAAATGTTTCTCCTGCAAACCGTTCCCTTTGTGCTAGATGAACGAACGTCTTTACACATGCTAATTTCTGAGAAATAAGTGTGTGTGAAAGCAGAACTTCACCAAGCTTGTTGGGAAGACAAAGTGACTTTTCAGTTGAAAACTTCACTCCATAAATATATATGGGGAGTTACTAGCACCAAATCGGTTTTAATGTGAAAACTGCAGGAACTTCAAACCGGCACTACGAAACAGGCTGAGAAACCAGAGTAATAGTTTCTCTTGCAACCCGTTCCCATTGTGCTAAATGAACGAACGTCTCTCCACATGCTCAGTTCTGAGAGATATGTGTGTGTGAAAGCCGTTCTTCAACTGCTTGTTGGGAACACAATGTCTATTTTCAGTTGCAAACACCACTCAATACATATATATGGGGAGGTACAAGCTCCAACTCGGTTTTACAGTAAAAACTGCAGGAACTTCAAACCGGCACTAGGAAACAAACTGAGAAACTAGAGAAAAAGTTTCTACTGCAACTCGTTCCCATTATTCTAGATGAACGAACGTCTCTCCACATGCTCAGTTCTGAGAGATAATTGTATGTGAATGCCATATTTCACCTACCTTGTTGGGAACACAAAGACTCCTTATAGTTGCAAACTCCAATCCATACATATATATGGGTAGGTACTAGCTCCAACTCGGTTTTACAGTGAAAACTGCAGGAACTTCAATCCGGCACTAGGAAACAGACTGAGAAACTAGAGTAAAAGTTCATCCTGCAACCCGTTCCCTTTGTGCTAGGTGAACGATCGTCTATCCACATGCTCAGTTCTGAGAGTTACGTGTGTGTAAAAGCCGTCCTTCAACTAACTTGTTGGGAACCGAAAGATTCTTTTCAGTTGCAAACACCACTCCATACATATATATGGGGAGGTCCTAGCTCCAACTCGGTTTTACAGTGAAAACTGCAGGAATTTCAAACAGGCTCTAGGAATCAGACTGAGAAACTTGAGTAAAATTTTCTCCTGCAACACGTTCCTTTGTGCTAGATGAACGAAAGTCTCTCCACATGCTCAGGTCTGAGAGATAAGTGTGTCTGAAAGACTTCCTTCACCTAGCTTGTTGGGAAAACAGAGATTATTTTCAGTTGCAAACTCCTCTCCATAAATATATATGGGTAGGTACTATCTCCTACACAGTTTTACAGTGAAAACTGCAGGAAATTCAAACTGGCACTAGGAAACAGTCTGAGAATCCAGAGTAAAATTTCTCCTGCAAATCGTTCCCTTTGTGCTAGATGAACGAACTTCTCTCCACATGCTCAGTTCTGAGAGATAACTGTGTTTGAAAGACGTCCTTCAAATAGCTTGTTGCGATCAAATAATTTCTTTTCAGTTGCCAACACCAATCCATTCATATATATGTGGTGGTACTAGCCTCCAACTCGGTTTTACAGTGAAAACTGCAGGAACTTCAAACCGGCACTAGGAAACAGACTGAGAAACCAGAGTAAAAGTTTCTCCTGCACACCTTTCCCTTTGTGCTAGATGAAAGAAATTCTCTGCACATACTCATTTCTGAGAGGAAATTGTGTGTGAAAGCCGTCCTTCCCAAAGCTTGTTGGGAAGACAAAGTGTCTTTTCAGCTGCAAACTCCACTCCATACATATAAATGGGGAGGTACTATCTCCAACTCGGTTTTACAGTGAAAACTGCAGGAACTTCAAACCGGCACTACGAAACAGGCTGAGAAACCAGAGTAATAGTTTCACCTGCAACCCGTTCCCATTGTGCTAGATGAACAAACGTCTCTCCACATGCTAAGTTCTGAGACATAATTCTGTGTGAAAGCCTTTCTCCAACTGCTTGTTGGGAACACCAAGACTCCTTTCAGTTGCAAACTCCACTCAATACATATATATGGGTAGCTACTTTCTCCCACTCGGTTTTAAAGTGAAAACTGCAGGAACTTCAAACAGACACTATGAAACAGACTGTGAAACCACATTAAATTTTCCCCTGCAACCGTTTCACTTTGTGCTAGTAGAACGAAAGTCTCTCCACAAGCTCAGTTCTGAGAGATAAGTGTGAATGAAACCAGTCCTTCACATAGCTTGTTGGGTAAACATATATTCTTTTCAGTTGCAAACTCCTCTCCATACATATATATGGGGAGGAAGTAGCGCCAAATCTGTTTTACAGTGAAAACTGCAGGAATTTCAAACAGGCTCTAGGAAACTGTCTGAGAAACCTGAGTAAAATTTTTCCTGCAACCCGATCATTTGTGCTAGATGAACGAAAGTCTCTCCATATGCTCAGTTCTGAGAGATAAGTGTGTGTGAAAGACGTCCTTCAACTAGCTTGTTGGGAACACAGAGATTCTTTTCAGTTGCTAACTCCTCTCCATAAATATATATGGGTAGGTACTAGCTCCTACACCGTTTTACAGTGAAAACTGCAGGAACATCAACCCGGCACTAGGAAACAGTCTGAGAAACCAGAGTAAAGTTTCTCCTGCAAACCCGTTCCCTTTGTGTTAGATGAAAGAATGTCTCTCCCCAAGCTCAGTTCTGAGAGATAAGTGTGTATGAAAACCGTTCTTCACCTAGCTTGTTGGGAACACCAAGACTCCTTTCAGTTGCAAACTCCACTCAATACGTTTATATGGGTTGGTACAAGCTCCAACTCGGTTTTACAGTGAAAACTGCAGGAATTTCAAACCGGAACAATGAAACAGACTGAGAAACTACAGTAAAAGTTGATCCTGCAACTCGTTCCCTATTTGCTAGATGAATGAACGTCTCTCCACATGCTCAGTTCTGAGAGATAATTGTGTGTGAAAGCCGTCCATAACCTAGCTTGTTGGGAACACAAAGTTTCTTTTCAGATGCCAACTCCACTCCATATATGTACATGGGTAAGTACTAGCTCCAACTCTGTTTTACAGTGAAAACTGCAGGAACTTCAAACAGGCTCTAGGAAACAGACTGAGAAACCTGAGTAAAAATTTCTCATGCAACCCGTTTTTTGGGCTAGATGAACGAAAGTCTCTCCACATGCTCAGTTCTGAGAGATAAGTGTGTGTGAAAGCCGTTTTCACCTAGCTTTTTGGGAACACTGAGATTCTTTTCAGTTGCAAACCCCTGTCCATAAATATATACGGGTAGGTACTAGCTATTATACCGTTTTACATTGAAAACTGCAGGAACCTCAACCCGGCACTAGGAAACAGTCTGAGAAACCAGAGTAAAAGTTACTCCTGCAACCCGTTCCTTTGTGCTAGATGAACGAACTTCTCTACAAAAGCTCAGTTCTGAGATATAACTGTGTGTGAATGACTTCCTTCAACTAGCTTGTTTGGATAACATAGTTTCTTTTCAGTTGCCAAAACCACTCCATCGTATATATGGGGTGGTACTAGCTCCAACTCGGTTTTACAGTGAAAACTGCAGGAACTTCAAACCGGCACTAGGAAACAGACTGAGAAACCAGAATAAAAGTTTCTCCGGCAAACCTTTCACTTTGTGCTAGATGAAAGAATGTCTCAGCACATGCTCAGTTCTGAGAGATAATTGTGTGTGAAAGCCGTACTTCACCTAGCTTGTTGGGAACACAAAGTTTGTTTCAGTTGAAAACTCCACTCAAAACATTATATGGGGAGGTACTAACTCAAAATCGGTTTTACAGTGAAAACTGCAGGAACTTCCATCAGAAACTAGGGAAAAGACTGAGAAACCTGAGTAAAAGCTTCTCCTGCAACACGTTCCTTTGTGCTAGATGAACGAACGTCTCTCCACATGCTCAGTTCTGAGAGATAAGTGTATGTGAAAGCCGTCCTTCACATTTCTTGTTGGGAACACAAAGTTTCTATTCAGTTTCCAACTCCACTCCATACATATATATGGGGAGGTAATAGCTCCAACTCGGTTTTACTGTGAAAACTGCAGGAACTTTAATCCGACACTAGGGAACAGACTCAGAAAACAGAGAAAATTTTTCCCTGCAACCCGTTCCCTTTTTCCTAGATGAACGAATGTCTCTCCCCAAGCTCAGTTCTGAGAGATAAGTGTGTATGAAAACCGTTCTTCACCTAGCTTGTTGGGAACACAAAGTCTCCTTTCAGTGCAAACTCCAATCCATACATATATATGGGGAGGTACTAACTCAACTCGGTTTTACAGTGAAAACTGCAGGAACATCAAACCGGCACTAGGAAATTGACTGTGAAACTATAGTATAAGTTTCTGTTGCAACTCGTTCCCTTTTTCCTAGATGAACGAACGTCTCTCCACATGCTCAGTTTTTAGAGATAATTGTGTGTGAAATCCGTCCTTCATTTAGCTTGTTGGGAACACAAAGTTTCTTTTCACTTGCCCAAGTCCAATCCATACAATATATGGGTATGTACTAGCTCCAACTCGTTTATACAGTGAAAACTGCAGGAACTTCAATCCGGTACAAGGAAACACATTGAAAAACAAGAGTAAAGTTTCTCCTGCAAACCATTCCTTTTTGCTAGATGAACGAACGTCTCTCCACATGCTCAGTTCTGAGGGATAAGTGTGTGTGAAAGCCGTACTTCACCTAGCTTCTTGGGAACACAAATTTACTTTTCATTTGGTACTCCACTCCATAAATATATATGGGGAGGTACTAGCCCAACTCAGTTTTACAGTGAAAACTGCAGGAACTTAAACAGGCACTAGGAAACAGACTGAGAAACCATAGTAAAAGTTTCTCCTTCATCCCGTTCCCTTTGTGCTAGATGAACGAACTTCTCTCCACATGCTCAGTTCTGAGAGATAAGTGTGTGTGAAAGACGTTCTTCACCTAGGTTGTTGGGAACACAGAGTTTCGTTTCACTTGCAAACTCCAATCCATACATATATATGGGGAGGTACTAACTCCAAATCGGTTTTACAGTGAAAACTGCAGGAACTTCAAACCGGCACTAGGAAACAGTCTGAGAAACCGGCGTATAAGTTTCTCATGCAACAACTTCACATTGTGCTAGATGAACGAACGTCTCTCCACATGCTCAGTTCTGATAGATAAGTGTGTGTGAAAGCCTACCTTCACTTAGCTTGTTGGGAACACATAGTTTCTTTTCAGTTATCATCTCCACTCCATACATATATATGGGGAGTTAATAGCTCCAACACTGTTTTACAGTGAAAACTTCAGGAACTTCAAAACGACACTAGGAAACAGACTGAGAAACCAGGGTAAATATTTCCCTTGCAACCCGTTCCCTTTTGGCTAGATGAACGAACGTCTCTCCACATGCTCAGTTCTGATAGATAAGTGTGTGTGAAAGCCAACCTTCACTTAGCTTGTTGGGAACACATAGTTTCTTTCAGTAACCATCTCCACTCCATACATATATATGGGGAGTTAATAGCTCCAACACTGTTTTACAGTGAAAACTTCAGGAACTTCAAAACGACACTAGGAAACAGACTGATAAACCAGGGTAAATATTTCCCTTGCAACCCGTTCCCTTTTGGCTAGATGAACGAACGTCTCTCCACATGCTCAGTTCTGAGAGATAAGTGTGTGTGAAATCCGTCCTTCATTTATCTTGTTGGGAACACAAAGTTTCTTTTCACTTGCAACTCCAATCCATACAAATAAATGGGTATATACTATCTCCAACACGGTTTTACAGTGAAAACTGCAGGAACTTCATACCGGCACTTGGAAACAGATTGAGAAACTAGACTAAAAGTTTCCACTGCAAATCATTCCCTTTTTGCTAGATGAACGAACGTCTCTCCACATGCTCAGATCTGAGAGATATGTGTGTGTGAAAGACGTCCTTTTCCTAACTTTTTGGAAAAACAGAGATTCTCTACAGTTGCAAATCCTCACCATACATATATATGGGTAGGTAATAGCACCTACCCGTTTTTACAGTGAACATGCAGGAACTTCAACCCGGCACTTGGAAACAGACTGAGAAACCTGAATAAATTTTCTCCTGCAACCAGTTCCTTTGTTCAAGTTGAACGAAAGTCTCTCCACATGCTCAGTTCTGAGAGATAAGTGTGTGTGAATGCTGTCCTTCACCAAGCTTGTTGGGAACACAAAATTCCTTTTCAGGTGCAAATTCCACTCAGTATATATGTATGGGGGTGTACTAGTTCCAACTCGTTTTTACAGTGAAAACTGCAGGAACTTCAAACCGGCACTAGGAAACACATTGAGAAAAAAGAGTAAAGCTTCTCGGGCAAACCGTTCCTTTTGTGCTAGATGAACGAAAGTCTCTCCACATGCTCAGATCTGAGAGATAAGTGTGTGTGAAAGACGTCCTTCACCTAGCTTGTTGGGAACACAGAGTTTCTTTTCAGTTGCAAACTCCACTCCATACTTATATATGGGGAGGTACTAGCTCCAACTCGATTTTACAGTGAAAACTGCAGGAAATTCAATCCGGCACTAGGAAACAGACTGAGAAACTAGAGTAAAAGTTCATCCTGCAACCCGTTCCCTTTGTGCTAGGTGAACGAACGTCTCTCCACATGCTCAGTTCTGAGAGTAAGTGTGGTAAAGAACCGTCCTTCACCATAGCTTGTTGGGAACACGAGATTCTTTTTCAGTTGCAAACTACCCTCCATACATATTATGGGGAGGTACATAGCTCCAACTCGGTTTTACAGTGAAAATTGCAGGAATTTCAAACCGGCTCTAGGAAACAGACTGAGAAACTTGAGTAAATTTTCTCCTGCAACACGTTCCTTTTGTGCTAGATGAACGAAAGTCTCTCCACATGCTCAGGTCTGAGGGATAAGGTGGTGTGAAAGACTTCCTTCACCTTAGCTTTGGGAAAACAGAGATTATTTCAGTTGCAAACTCCTCTCCATAAATATATATGGGTAGGTACTATCTCCTACCCGTTTTACAGTGAAAACTGCAGGAAATTCAAACTGGCACTAGAAACAGTCTGAGAATCCGAGTAAAATTTCTCCTGCAAATCGTTCCCGTTTGTGCTAGATGAACGAACTTCTCTCCACATGCTCAGTTCTGAGAGATAACTGTGTTTGAAAGACGTCCTTCAAATAGCTTGTTGCGATCACATAATATCTTTTCAGTTGCCAACACCAATCCATTCATATATATGTGGTGGTACTAGCTCCAACTCGGTTTTACAGTGAAAACTGCAGGAACTTCAAACTGGCACTAGGAAACAGACTGAGAAACCAGAGTAAAAGTTTCTCCTGCACACCTTTCCCTTTGTGCTAGATGAAAGAAATTCTCTGCACATACTCATTTCTGAGAGGAAATTGTGTGTGAAAGCCGTCCTTCCCAAAGCTTGTTGGGAAGACAAAGTGTCTTTTCAGCTGCAAACTCCACTCCATACATATAAATGGGGAGGTACTATCTCCAACTCGGTTTTACAGTGAAAACTGCAGGAACTTCAAACCGGCACTACGAAACAGGCTGAGAAACCAGAGTAATAGTTTCACCTGCAACCCGTTCCCATTGTGCTAGATGAACAAACGTCTCTCCACATGCTAAGTTCTGAGACATAATCTGTGTGAAAGCCTTTCTCCAACTGCTTGTTGGGAACACCAAGACTCCTTTCAGTTGCAACTCCACTCAATACATATATATGGGTAGCTACTTTCTCCCACTCGGTTTTAAAGTGAAAACTGCAGGAACTTCAAACAGACACTATGAAACAGACTGTGAAACCACATTAAATTTTCCCCTGCAACCGTTTCACATTGTGCTAGTAGAACGAAAGTCTCTCCACAAGCTCAGTTCTGAGAGATAAGTGTGAATGAAACCAGTCCTTCACATAGCTTGTTGGGTAAACATATATTCTTTTCAGTTGCAAACTCCTCTCCATACATATATATGGGGAGGAAGTAGCGCCAAATCTGTTTTACAGTGAAAACTGCAGGAATTTCAAACAGGCTCTAGGAAACTGTCTGAGAAACCTGAGTAAAATTTTTTCCTGCAACCCGATCCTTTGTGCTAGATGAACGAAAGTCTCTCCACATGCTCAGTTCTGAGAGATAAGTGTGTGTGAAAGACTTCCTTCAACTAGCTTGTTGGGAACACAGAGATTCTTTTCAGTTGCTAACTCCTCTCCATAAATATATATGGGTAGGTACTAGCTCCTACACCGTTTTACAGTGAAAACTGCAGGAACATCAACCCGGCACTAGGAAACAGTCTGAGAAACCAGAGTAAAAGTTTCTCCTGCAACCCGTTCCCTTTGTGTTAGATGAAAGAATGTCTCTCCCCAAGCTCAGTTCTGAGAGATAAGTGTGTATGAAAACCGTTCTTCACCTAGCTTGTTGGGAACACCAAGACTCCTTTTAGTTGCAAACTCCACTCAATACATTTATATGGGTTGGTACAAGCTCCAACTCGGTTTTACAGTGAAAACTGCAGGAATTTCAAACCGGAACAATGAAACAGACTGAGAAACTACAGTAAAAGTTGATCCTGCAACTCGTTCCCTATTTGCTAGATGAATGAACGTCTCTCCACATGCTCAGTTCTGAGAGATAATTGTGTGTGAAAGCCGTCCATAACCTAGCTTGTTGGGAACACAAAGTTTCTTTTCAGATGCCAACTCCACTCCATATATGTATATGGGTAAGTACTAGCTCCAACTCTGTTTTACAGTGAAAACTGCAGGAACTTCAAACAGGCTCTAGGAAACAGACTGAGAAACCTGAGTAAAAATTTCTCATGCAACCCGTTCTTTGGGCTAGATGAACGAAAGTCTCTCCACATGCTCAGTTCTGAGAGATAAGTGTGTGTGAAAGCCGTCTTTCACCTAGCTTTTTGGGAACACTGAGATTCTTTTCAGTTGCAAACCCCTGTCCATAAATATATATGGGTAGGTACTAGCTATTACACCGTTTTACATTGAAAACTGCAGGAACCTCAAACCGGCACTAGGAAACAGTCTGAGAAACCAGAGTAAAATTACTCCTGCAACCCGTTCCTTTGTGCTAGATGAACGAACTTCTCTACAAAAGCTCAGTTTTGAGATATAACTGTGTGTGAATGACTTCCTTCAACTAGCTTGTTTGGATAACATAGTTTCTTTTCAGTTGCCAAAACCACTCCATTCGTATATATGGGGTGGTACTAGCTCCAACTCGGTTTTACAGTGAAAACTGCAGGAACTTCAAACCGGCACTAGGAAACAGACTTAGAAACTAGAATAAAAGTTTCTCCGGCAAACCTTTCACTTTGTGCTAGATGAAAGAATGTCTCAGCACATGCTCAGTTCTGAGAGATAATTGTGTGTGAAAGCCGTACTTCACCTAGCTTGTTGGGAACACAAACTTTGTTTTCAGTTGAAAACTCCACTCAATACATATATATGGGGAGGTACTAACTCAAAATCGGTTTTACAGTGAAAACTGCAGGAACTTCCATCAAAAACTAGGGAAAAGACTGAGAAACCTGAGTAAAAGTTTCTCCTGCAACACGTTCCTTTGTGCTAGATGAACGAACGTCTCTCCACATGCTCAGTTCTGAGAGATAAGTGTATGTGAAAGCCGTCCTTCACATTTACTTGTTGGGAACACAAGTTTCTATTCAGTTTCAAACTCCACTCCATACATATAAATGGGGAGGTACTATCTCCAACTCGGATTTACAGTGAAAACTTCAGGAACTTCAAACCGGCACTACGAAACAGGCTGAGAAACCAGAGTAATAGTTTCACCTGCAACCCGTTCCCATTGTGCTAGATGAACAAACGTCTCTCCCACAATGCTAAGTTCTGAGACATAATTCTGTGATGAAAGCCTTTCTCCCACTGCTTGTTGGGAACAACAAGACTCCTTTCAGTTGCAAATTCCACGCAATACAATATATATGGGTAGCTACTTGCTCCCACTCGGTTTTAACAGTGAAAACTGCAGGAACTTCAAACAGACACTATGAAACAGACTGTGAAACCACATTAAATTTTCCCTGCAACCGTTTCACTTTGTGCTAGTAGAACGAAAGTCTCTCCACAAGCTCAGTTCTGAGAGATAAGTGTGAATGAAACCAGTCCTTCACATAGCTTGTTGGGTAAACATATATTCTTTTCAGTTGCAAACTCCTCTCCATACATATATATGGGGAGGAAGTAGCGCCAAATCTGTTTTACAGTGAAAACTGCAGGAATTTCAAACAGGCTCTAGGAAACTGTCTGAGAAACCTGAGTAAAAGTTTTTCCTGCAACCCGATCCTTTGTGCTAGATGAACGAAAGTCTCTCCACATGCTCAGTTCTGAGAGATAATTGTGTGTGAAAGACTTCCTTCAACTAGCTTGTTGGGAACACAGAGATTCTTTTCAGTTGCTAACTCCTCTCCATAAATATATATGGGTAGGTACTAGCTCCTACACAGTTTTACAGTGAAAACTGCAGGAACATCAAACCGGCACTAGGAAACAGTCTGAGAAACCAGAGTAAAAGTTTCTCCTGCAACCCGTTCCCTTTGTGTTAGATGAAAGAATGTCTCTCCCCAAGCTCAGTTCTGAGAGATAAGTGTGTATGAAAACCGTTCTTCACCTAGCTTGTTGGGAACACCAAGACTCCTTTCAGTTGCTAACTCCACTCAATACATTTATATGGGTTGGTACAAGCTCCAACTCGGTTTTACAGTGAAAACTGCAGGAATTTCAAACCGGAACAATGAAACAGACTGACAAAACTACAGTAAAAGTTGATCCTGCAACTCGTTCCCTATTTGCTAGATGAATGAACGTCTCTCCACATGCTCAGTTCTGAGAGATAATTGTGTGTGAAAGCCGTCCATAACCTAGCTTGTTGGGAACACAAAGTTTCTTTTCAGATGCCAACTCCACTCCATATATGTATATGGGTAAGTACTAGCTCCAACTCTGTTTTACAGTGAAAACTGCAGGAACTTCAAACAGGCTCTAGGAAACAGACTGAGAAACCTGAGTAAAAATTTCTCATGCAACCCGTTCTTTGGGCTAGATGAACGAAAGTCTCTCCACATGCTCAGTTCTGAGAGATAAGTGTGTGTGAAAGCCGTCTTTCACCTAGCTTTTTGGGAACACTGAGATTCTTTTCAGTTGCAAACCCTGTCCATAAATATATATGGGTAGGTACTAGCTATTACACCGTTTTACATTGAAAACTGCAGGAACCTCAAACCGGCACTAGGAAACAGTCTGAGAAACCAGAGTAAAAGTTACTCCTGCAACCCGTTCCTTTGTGCTAGATGAACGAACTTCTCTACAAAAGCTCAGTTCTGAGATATAACTGTGTGTGAATGACTTCCTTCAACTAGCTTGTTTGGATAACATTGTTTCTTTTCAGTTGCCAAAACCACTCCATTCGTATATATGGGGTGGTACTAGCTCCAACTCGGTTTTACAGTGAAAACTGCAGGAACTTCAAACCGGCACTACGAAACAGACTGAGAAACCAGAATAAAAGTTTCTCCGGCAAACCTTTCACTTTGTGCTAGATGAAAGAATGTCTCAGCACATGCTCAGTTCTGAGAGATAATTGTGTGTGAAAGCCGTACTTCACCTAGCTTGTTGGGAACACAAAGTTTGTTTTCAGTTGAAAACTCCACTCAATACATATATATGGGGAGGTACTAACTCAAAATCGGTTTTACAGTGAAAACTGCAGGAACTTCCATCAGAAACTAGGGAAAAGACTGAGAAACCTGAGTAAAAGTTTCTCCTGCAACACGTTCCTTTGTGCTAGATGAACGAACGTCTCTCCACATGCTCAGTTCTGAGAGATAAGTGTATGTGAAAGCCGTCCTTCACATTTCTTGTTGGGAACACAAAGTTTCTATTCAGTTTCCAACTCCACTCCATACATATATATGGGGAGGTAATAGCTCCAACTCGGTTTTACTGTGAAAACTGCAGGAACTTTAATCCGACACTAGGGAACAGACTCAGAAAACAGAGAAAATTTTTCCCCTGCAACCCGTTCCCTTTTTCCTAGATGAACGAATGTCTCTCCCCAAGCTCAGTTCTGAGAGATAAGTGTGTATGAAAACCGTTCTTCACCTAGCTTGTTGGGAACACAAAGTCTCCTTTCAGGTGCAAACTCCAATCCATACATATATATGGGGAGGTACTAACTCAAACTCGGTTTTACAGTGAAAACTGCAGGAACATCAAACCGGCACTAGGAAATTGACTGTGAAACTATAGTATAAGTTTCTGTTGCAACTCGTTCCCTTTTTCCTAGATGAACGAACGTCTCTACACATGCTCAGTTTTGAGAGATAATTGTGTGTGAAATCCGTCCTTCATTTAACTTGTTGGGAACACAAAGTTTCTTTTCACTTGCCAAGTCCAATCCATACAAATATATGGGTATGTACTAGCTCCAACTCGTTTATACAGTGAAAACTGCAGGAACTTCAATCCGGTACTAGGAAACACATTGAGAAACAAGAGTAAAGTTTCTCCTGCAAACCATTCTTTTTGCTAGATGAACGAACGTCTCTCCACATGCTCAGTTCTGAGAGATAAGTGTGTGTGAAAGCCGTACTTCACCTAGCTTCTTGGGAACACAAATTTACTTTTCAGTTGGTACTCCACTCCATAAATATATATGGGGAGGTACTAGCTCCAACTCAGTTTTACAGTGAAAACTGCAGGAACTTCAAACCGGCACTAGGAAACAGTCTGAGAAACCGGCGTATAAGTTTCTCATGCAACAACTTCACATTGTGCTAGATGAACGAACGTCTCTCCACATGCTCAGTTCTGATAGATAAGTGTGTGTGAAAGCCAACCTTCACTTAGCTTGTTGGGAACACATAGTTTCTTTTCAGTTACCATCTCCACTCCATACATATATATGGGGAGTTAATAGCTCCAACACTGTTTTACAGTGAAAACTTCAGGAACTTCAAAACCACACTAGGAAACAGACTGAGAAACCAGGGTAAATATTTCCCTTGCAACCCGTTCCCTTTTGGCTAGATGAACGAACGTCTCTCAACAAGCTCAATTCAGAGAGATAAGTGTGTATGAAAACCGTTCTTCACCTAGCTTGTTGGGAACACAAAGTCTCCTTTCAGTAGCAAACACCACTCCATACATATATATGGGGAGGTACTAACTCCAACTCGGTTTTACAGTGAAAACTGCAGGAACATCAAACCGGCACTAGGAAATTGACTGTGAAACTATAGTATAAGTTTCTGCTGCAACTCGTTCCCTTTTTCCTAGATGAACGAACGTCTCTCCACATGCTCAGTTCTGAGAGATAAGTGTGTGTGAAATCCGTCCTTCATTTAGCTTGTTGGGAACACAAAGTTTCTTTTCACTTGCCAACTCCAATCCATACAAATAAATGGGTATGTACTATCTCCAACACGGTTTTACAGTGAAAACTGCAGGAACTTCATACCGGCACTTGGAAACAGAGTGAGAAACTAGACTAAAAGTTTCCACTGCAAATCATTCCCTTTTTGCTAGATGAACGAACGTCTCTCCACATGCTCAGATCTGAGAGATATGTGTGTGTGAAAGACGTCCTTTTCCTAACTTTTTGGAAACACAGAGATTCTTTACAGTTGCAAATCCTCACCATACATATATATGGGTAGGTAATAGCACCTACCCGTTTTTACAGTGAACATGCAGGAACTTCAACCCGGCACTTGGAAACAGACTGAGAAAACTGAATAAATTTTCTCCTGCAACCAGTTCCTTTGTTCAAGTTGAACGAAAGTCTCTCCACATGCTCAGTTCGGAGAGATAAGTGTGTGTGAATGCTGTCCTTCACCAAGCTTGTTGGGAACACAAAATTTCATTTCAGGTGCAAATTCCACTCAGTATATATGTATGGGGGTGTACTAGTTCCAACTCGTTTTTACAGTGAAAACTGCAGGAACTTCAAACCGGCACTAGGAAACACATTGAGAAACAAGAGTAAAGTTTCTCGGGCAAACCGTTCTTTTGTGCTAGATGAACGAATGTCTCCCCACATGCTCAGTTCTGAGAGATAAGTGTGTGTGAAAGACGTCCTTCACCTAGCTTGTTGGGAACACAGAGTTTCTTTTCAGTTGCAAACTCCACTCCATACTTATATATGGGGAGGTACTAGCTCCAACTCGATTTTACAGTGAAAACTGCAGGAACATCAACCCGGGACTTGGAAACAGAGTGAGAATCTAGAGTAAAAGTTTCTTCTGCAACTCGTTCCCTTTTTGCTAGATGAACGAACGTCTCTCAACATGCTCAGTTCTGAGAGATAAGTGCATGTGAAAGCCGTTCTTCACCTAGCTTGTTGGGAAAACAAAGTTACTTTTAAGTTGCCAACTCCACTCCATACATATATATGGGGAGGTACTAGCTCCAACTCGATTTTACAGTGAAAACTGCAGGAACTTAAAACCGGCACTAGGAAACAGACTGAGAAACAAGAGAAAAAGTTTCCCCTAAAACCCGTTACCATTGTGCCAGATGAACGAACGTCTCTCCACAAGCTCATTTCTGAGAGGTAATTGTGTATGAAAGCCGTACTTCACCTAGTTTGTTGGGAAAACAAATATTCTTTTCAGTTGCAAACTCCTCTCCATACATATATATGGGGTGGTAGTTGCTCCAACCCTGATTTACAGTGAAAATTGCAGGAACATCAAACCGGCACTAGGAAACAGACTGAGAAACCAGAGTAAATGTTTCTCCTGCAAACCGTTCCTTTGTGCTACATGAACGAACGTCTTTACACATGCTAATTTCTGAGAAATAAGTGTGTGTGAAAGCAGAACTTCACCAAGCTTGTTGGGAAGACAAAGTGACTTTTCAGTTGAAAACTTCACTCCATAAATATATATGGGGAGTTACTAGCACCAAATCGGTTTTAATGTGAAAACTGCAGGAACTTCAAACCGGCACTACGAAACAGGCTGAGAAACCAGAGTAATAGTTTCTCTTGCAACCCGTTCCCATTGTGCTAAATGAACGAAGGTCTCTCCACATGCTCAGTTCTGAGAGATATGTGTGTATGAAAGCCGTTCTTCAACTGCTTGTTGGGAACACAATGTCTACTTTCAGTTGCAAACACCACTCAATACATATATATGGGGAGGTACAAGCTCCAACTCGGTTTTACAGTAAAAACTGCAGGAACTTCAAAACGGCACAAGGAAACAAACTGAGAAAATAGAGAAAAAGTTTCTACTGCAACTCGTTCCCATTTTTCTAGATGAACGAACGTCTCTCCACATGCTCAGTTCTGAGAGATAATTGTATGTGAATGCCATATTTCAACTACCTTGTTGGGAACACAAAAACTCCTTGTAGTTGCAAACACCAATCCATATATATATATGGGTAGGTACTATCTCCAACTCGGTTTTACAGTGAAAACTGCAGGTACTTCAAACCGGCACTACGAAACAGGCTGAGAAACCAGAGTAATAGTTTCACCTGCAACCCGTTCCCATTGTGCTAGATGAACAAACGTCTCTCCACATGCTAAGTTCTGAGACATAATTCTGTGTGAAAGCCTTTCTCCAACTGCTTGTTGGGAACACCAAGACTCCTTTCAGTTGCAAACTCCACTCAATACATATATATGGGTAGCTACTTTCTCCCACTCGGTTTTAAATTGAAAACTGCAGGAACTTCAACAGACACTATGAAACAGACTGTGAAACCACATTAAATTTTCCCCTGCAACCGTTTCACTTTGTGCTAGTAGAACGAAAGTCTCTCCACAAGCTCAGTTCTGAGAGATAAGTGTGAATGAAACTAGTCCTTCACATAGCTTGTTGGGTAAACATATATTCTTTTCAGTTGCAAACTCCTCTCCATACATATATATGGGGAGGAAGTAGCGCCAAATCTGTTTTACAGTGAAAACTGCAGGAATTTCAAACAGGCTCTAGGAAACTGTCTGAGAAACCTGAGTAAAAGTTTTTCCTGCAACCCAATCATTTGTGCTAGATGAACGAAAGTCTCTCCACATGCTCAGTTCTGAGAGATAATTGTGTGTGAAAGACGTCCTTCAACTAGCTTGTTGGGAACACAGAGATTCTTTCAGTTGCTAACTCCTCTCCATAAATATATATGGGTAGGTACTAGCTCCTACACCGTTTTACAGTGAAAAACTGCAGGAACATCAACCCGGCACTAGGAAAACAGTCTGAGAAACCAGAGTAAAAGTTTCTCCTGCAACCCGTTCCCTTTGTGTTAGATGAAAGAATGTCTCTCCCCAAGCTCAGTTCTGAGAGATAAGTGTGTATGAAAACCGTTCTTCACCTAGCTTGTTGGGAACACCAAGACTCCTTTCAGTTGCTAACTCCACTCAATATATTTATATGGGTTGGTACAAGCTCCAACTCGGTTTTACAGTGAAAACTGCAGGAATTTCAAACCGGAACAATGAAACAGACTGACAAAACTACAGTAAAAGTTGATCCTGCAACTCGTTCCCTATTTGCTAGATGAATGAACGTCTCTCCACATGCTCAGTTCTGAGAGATAATTGTGTGTGAAAGCCGTCCATAACCTAGCTTGTTGGGAACACAAAGTTTCTTTTCAGATGCCAACTCCACTCCATATATGTATATGGGTAAGTACTAGCTCCAACTCTGTTTTACAGTGAAAACTGCAGGAACTTCAAACAGGGCTCTAGGAAACAGACTGAGAAACCTGAGTAAAAATTTCTCCTGCAACCCGTTCTTTGGGCTAGATGAACGAAGTCTCTCCACATGCTCAGTTCTGAGAGATAAGTGTGTGTGAAAGCCGTCTTTCACCTAGCTTTTGGGAACACTGAGATTCTTTCAGTTGCAAACCCCTGTCCATAAATATATATGGGTAGGTACTAGCTATTACACCGTTTTACATTGAAAACTGCAGGAACCTCAAACCGGCACTAGGAAACAGTCTGAGAAACCAGAGTAAAAGTTACTCCTGCAACCCGTTCCTTTGTGCTAGATGAACGAACTTCTCTACAAAAGCTCAGTTCTGAGATATAACTGTGTGTGAATGACTTCCTTCAACTAGCTTGTTTGGATAACATAGTTTCTTTTCAGTTGCCAAACCACTCCATTCGTATATATGGGGTGGTACTAGCTCCAACTCGGTTTTACAGTGAAAACTGCAGGAACTTCAAACCGGCACTACGAAACAGACTGAGAAACCAGAATAAAAAGTTTCTCCGGCAAACCTTTCACTTTGTGCTAGATGAAAGAATGTCTCAGCACATGCTCAGTTCTGAGAGATAATTGTGTGTGAAAGCCGTACTTCACCTAGCTTGTTGGGAACACAAGTTTGTTTTCAGTTGAAAACTCCACTCAATACATATATATGGGGAGGTACTAACTCAAAAACGGTTTTTACAGTGAAAACTGTAGGAACTTCCATCAGAAACTAGGGAAAAGACTGAGAAACCTGAGTAAAAGCTTCTCCTGCAACACGTTCCTTTGTGCTAGATGAACGAACGTCTCTCCACATGCTCAGTTCTGAGAGATAAGTGTATGTGAAAGCCTCCTTCACATTCTTGTTGGGAACACAAAGTTTTCTATTCAGTTTCCAACTCCACTCCATACATATATATGGGGAGGTAATAGCTCCAACTCGGTTTTACTGTGAAAACTGCAGGAACTTTAATCCGACACTAGGGAACAGACTCAGAAAACAGAGAAAATTTTTCCCTGCAACCCGTTCCCTTTTTCTAGATGAACGAATGTCTCTCCCCAAGCTCAGTTCTGAGAGATAAGTGTGTATGAAAACCGTTCTTCACCTAGCTTGTTGGGACACAAAGTCTCCTTTCAGGTGCAAACTCCAATCCATACATATATAAGGGGAGGTACAGACTCAAACTCGTTTTACAGTGAAAACTGCAGGAACATCAACCGGCACTAGGAATTGACGTGAAACTATAGTATAATTTCTGTTGCAACTCTTTCCCTTTTTCCTAGATGAACGAACGTCTCTCCACTGCTCAGTTTTGAGAGATAATTGTGTGTGAAATCCGTCCTTCATTTAGCTTGTTGGAACACAAAGTTTTCTTTTCACTTGCCAAGTCCAATCCATACAAATATATGGGTATGTACTAGCTCCAACTCTTTATACGTGAAAACTGCAGGAACATCAATCCGGTACTAGAAACACATTGAGAAACAAGAGTAAAGTTTCTCCTGCAAACCATTCCTTTTTGCTAGATGAACGAACGTCCTCTCCACATGCTCATTCTGAGAGATAAGTGTGTGTGAAAGCCGTACTTCACCTAGCTTCTTGGGAACACAAATTTACTTTTCAGTTGGTACTCCACTCCATAAATATTATGGGGAGGTTCTAGATCCAACTCAGTTTTACAGTGAAAACTGCAGAACTTAAACAGGCACTAGGAAACAGACTGAGAAACCATAGTAAAGTTTCTCCTTCATCCCGTTCCCTTTGTGCTAGATGAACGACTTCTCTCCACTGCTCAGTTCAGAGAGGTAAGTGTGTGTGAAAGACGTTCTTCACCTAGCTTGTTGGGAACACAGAGTTTCGTTTCAGTTGCCAACACCAATCCATACATATATATGGGGAGGTACTAACTCAAAATCGGTTTTACAGTGAAAACTGCAGGAAATTCAAACCGGCACTAGGAAACAGACTGAGAAACCAGAGAAAAAGTTTCTCCTGCAAAACTTTCCTTTTGTGCTAGATGAACGAACGTCTCTCCACATGCTCAGTTCTGAGATATAAGTGTGTGTGATAGCCGTCCTTCACCTAACTTGTAGGGAATACAATTTTCTTTTCAGCTGCAATCTCCACTCCATACATATATATGGGGAGGTATTAGCTCCAATTCGGTTTTACAGTGAACACAGGAATTTCAAACAGGCACTAGGAACAGACTGAGAAACTAGA
>NC_045708.1:68644755-68710587 GCF_009834535.1 Camelus ferus
AGTCTTTCACACACACTTATCTCTCAGAACTGAGCATGTGGAGGACGTTCGTCATCTACAATGGGAACGGGTTGCAAGAGAAACTATACTCTGGTTTCTCAGCCTGTTTCGTAGTGCCGGATTGAAGTTCCTGCAGTTTTCACATTAAAACCGATTTGGTGCTAGTAACTCCCCATATATTTATGGAGTGGAGTTTTCAACTGAAAAGTCACTTTGTCTTCCCAACAAGCTTGGTGAAGTTCTGCTTTCACACACAATTATTTCTCAGAAATTAGCATGTGTAAAGACGTTCGTTCATCTAGCACAAAGGGAACAGGTTTGCAGGAGAAAACATTTACTCTGGTTCTCAGTCTCGTTTCCTAGTGCCGGTTTGGATGTTCCTGCAATTTTCACTGTAAATCAGGGTTGGAGCAAATACACCCCATATATATTTATGGAGAGGAGTTTGCACTGAAAAGAATATTTGGTTTTCCCAGCAAACAAGGTGAAAGTACGGCTTCATACACAATTACCTCTCAGAAATGAGCTGTGGAGAGACGTTCGTTCATCTGGCACAATGGTACGGGTTTTAGGGGAAACTTTTTCTCTTGTTTCTCAGTCTGTTCCTAGTGCCGGTTTTAAGTCCTGCAGTTTCACTTTAAAACCGGGTTGGAGCTAGTACCTCCCCATATATATGTATGGAGTGGAGTTGGCAACTTAAAAGTAACTTTGTTTTCCCAACAAGCTAGGTGAAGTACGGCTTTCACATGCACTTATCTCTCAGAACTGAGCATGTTGAGAGACGTTCGTTCATCTAGCAAAAAGGGAATGAGTTGCAGGAGAAAATTTACTCTAGATTCTCACTCTGTTTTCAAGTCCCGGGTTGATGTTCCTGCAGTTTTCACTGTAAAATCGAGTAGGGAGCTAGTACCTCCCCATATATAAGTATGGAGTGGAGTATGCAACTGAAAAGAAACTCTGTGTTCCCAACAAGCTAGGTGAAGGACGTCTTTCACACACACTTATCTCTCTGAACTGAGCATGTAGAGAGACTTTCGTTCATCTAGACAAAAGGAACGGTTTGCCGGGGAAACTTTACTCTTGTTTCTCAATGTGTTTCCTAGTGCCGGTTTGAAGTTCTGCAGTTTTCACTGTAAAACGAGTTGGAACTAGTAACATCCCCATACTATATACTGAGTGGAATTTGCACCTGAAAAGGAATTTTGGTTCCCAACAAGCTTGGTGAAGGACAGCATTCACACACACTTATCTTTCAGAACTGGCATGTGGAGAGACTTCCGTTCAACTTGAACAAAGGAACTGGTTGCAGGAGAAAATTTATTCAGGTTTCTCAGTCTGTTTCCAAGTGCCGGGTTGAAGTTCCTGCATGTTCACTGTAAAAACGGGTAGGTGCTATTACCTACCCATATATATGTATGGTGAGGATTTGCAACTGTAAAGAATCTCTGTTTTCCAAAAAGTTAGGAAAAGGACGTCCTTTCACACACACATATCTCTCAGATCTGTGCATGTGGAGGAGACGTTCATTCATCTAGCAAAAAGGGAACGATTTGCAGTGGAAACTTTACTCTAGTTTCTCACTCTGTTTCCAAGTGCCGGTATGAAGTTCCTGCAGTTTTTCACTGTAAAACCGTGTTGGACTAGTACATACCCATTTATTTGTATGGATGGAGTTGGGCAAGTGAAAAGAAACTTTGTGTTTCCCAACAGCTAAATGAAGGACGGATTTCACACACACTTATCTCTCAGAACTGAGCATGTGGAGAGACGTTCGTTCATCTAGGAAAAGGGAACGAGTTGCAGCAGAAACTTATACTATAGTTTCACAGTCAATTTCCTAGTGCCGGTTTGATGTTCCTGCAGTTTTCACTGTAAAACCGAGTTGGAGTTAGTAACTCCCCATATATATGTATGGATTGAAGTTTGCAACTGAAAGGAGACTTTGTGTTCCCAACAAGCTAGGTGAAGAACGGTTTTCATACACACTTATCTCTCTGAATTGAGCTTGTTGAGAGACGTTCGTTCATCTAGCCAAAAGGGAACGGGTTGCAAGGGAATATTTACCCTGGTTTCTCAGTCTGTTTCCTAGTGTCGTTTTGAAGTTCCTGAGTTTTCACTGTAAAACCGTGTTGTGGAGCTATTAACTACCCATATTATGTATGGAGTGGGAGATGGTAACTGAAAAGAACTATGTGTTCCCAACAAGCTAAGTGAAGGTTGGCTTTCACACACACTTATCTCTCAGAACTGAGCATGTGGAAAACGTTCGTTCATCAAGCAAAAAGGGAACGTATTACAGTTGAAACTTTTACTCTAGTTTCTCAGTCGGTTTCCTAGTGCCGGATTGAAGTTCCTGCAGTTTTCACTGTAAAACCGTGTTGGAGCTAGTACCTACCCATATATATTATGGCTTGGAGTTTGCTACAGCAAGGAGTCTTTGTGTTCACAACAAGGTAGGTGAGGATGGCATTCACATACAATTATCTCTCAGAAACTGAGCATGTGGAGAGACGTTCGTTCATCTAGGAAAATGGGAACGATTGCAGTAGAACTTTTTCTCTATTTTCTGAGTTTGTTTCCTAGTGCCGTTTTGAAGTTCCTGCAGTTTTTACTGTAAAACCGAGTTGGAGCTTGTACCTCCCCATATATATGTATTGATTGGATTTGCAACTGAAAGGAGACATTGTGTTCCAACAAGCAGTTTGAAGAACGGCCTTCACACACACATATCTCTCAGACCCTGAGCATGTGGAGAGACGTTCGTTCATCTAGCACAATGGGAACGGGTTGCAAGAGAAACTATTACTCTGGTTTCTCAGCCTGTTTCGTAGTGCCGGATTGAAGTTCCTGCAGTTTTTCACATTAAAACCGATTTGGTGCTAGTAACTCTCCATATATATTTATGGAGTGGAGTTTTCAACTGAAAAGTCACTTTGTCTTCCAACAAGCTTGGTGAAATTCTGCTTTCACACACAATTATTCTCAGAAATTAGCATGTGTAAGACGTTCGTTCATCTAGCACAAAGGGAAAGGTTTGCAGGAGAAACATTTACTCTGGTTTCTCAGTCTGTTTCCTAGTGCCGGTTTGATGTTCCTGCAATTTTCACTGTAAATCAGGGTTGGAGCAAATACCACCCCATATATATGTATGGAGAGGAGTTTGCAACTGAAAAGAATATTTGTTTTCCCAGCAAACAAGGTGAAGTACGGCTTTCATACACAATTACCTCTCAGAAATGAGCTTGTGGAGAGACGTTCGTTCATCTGGCACAATGGTAACGGGTTTTAGGGGAAACTTTTTCTCTTGTTTCTCAGTCTGTTTCCTAGTGCCGGTTTTAAGTTCCTGCAGTTTTCACTTTTAAAACCGGGTTGGAGCTAGTACCTCCCCATATATATGTATGGAGTGGAGTTGGCAACTTAAAAGTAACTTTGTTTTCCCAACAAGCTAGGTGAAGTACGGCTTTCACATGCACTTATCTCTCAGAACTGAGCATGTTGAGAGACGTTCGTTCATCTAGCAAAAGGGAATGAGTTGCAGGAGAAAATTTTACTCTAGATTCTCACTCTGTTTTCAAGTCCCGGGTTGATGTTCCTGCAGTTTTCACTGTAAAATCGAGTAGGAGCTAGTACCTCCCCATATATAAGTATGGAGTGGAGTATGCAACTGAAAAGAAACTCTGTGTTCCCAACAAGCTAGGTGAAGGACGTCTTTCACACACACTTATCTCTCTGAACTGAGCATGTGGAGAGACTTTCGTTCATCTAGAACAAAAGGAACGGTTTGCCGGGGAAACTTTACTCTTGTTTCTCAATGTGTTTCCTAGTGCCGGTTTGAAGTTCCTGCAGTTTTCACTGTAAAAACGAGTTGGAACTAGTACATCCCCATACATATATACTGAGTGGAATTTGCACCTGAAAAGGAATTTTGTGTTCCCAACAAGCTTGGTGAAGGACAGCATTCACACACACTTATCTTCAGAACTGAGCATGTGGAGAGACTTCCGTTCAACTTGAACAAAGGAACTGGTTGCAGGAGAAAATTTATTCAGGTTTCTCAGTCTGTTTCCAAGTGCCGGGGTTGAAGTTCCTGCATGTTCAATGTAAAAACGGGTAGGTGCTATTACCTACCCATATATATGTATGGTGAGGATTTGCAACTGTAAAGAATCTCTGTGTTTCCAAAAAGTTAGGAAAAGGACGTCTTTCACACACACATATCTCTCAGATCTGTGCATGTGGAGAGACGTTCATTCATCTAGCAAAAAGGGAACGATTTGCAGTGGAAACTTTTACTCTAGTTTCTCACTCTGTTTCCAAGTGCCGGTATGAAGTTCCTGCAGTTTTCACTGTAAAACCGTGTTGGAACTAGTACATACCCATTTATTTGTATGGATTGGAGTTGGCAAGTGAAAAGAAACTTGTGTTCCCAACAAGCTAAATGAAGGACGGATTTCACACACACTTATCTCTCAGAACTGAGCATGTGGAGAGACGTTCGTTCATCTAGGAAAAAGGGAACGAGTTGCAGCAGAAACTTATACTATAGTTTCACAGTCAATTTCCTAGTGCCGGTTTGATGTTCCTGCAGTTTTCACTGTAAAACGAGTTGGAGTTAGTAACTCCCCATATATATGTATGGATTGGAGTTTGCAACTGAAAGGAGACTTTGTGTTCCCACAAGCTAGGTGAAGAACGGTTTTCATACACACTTATCTCTCTGAATTGAGCTTGTTGAGAGACGTTCGTTCATCTAGCCAAAAGGGAACGGTTGCAAGGGAAATATTTACCCTGGTTTCTCAGTCTGTTTCCTAGTGTCGTTTTGAAGTTCCTGAAGTTTTCACTGTAAAACCGTGTTGGAGCTATTAACTACCATATATATGTATGGAGTGGAGATGGTAACTGAAAAGAAAACTATGTGTTCCCAACAGCTAAGTGAAGGTTGGCTTTCACACACACTTATCTCTCAGAACTGAGCATGTGGAGAAACGTTCGTTCATCAAGCAAAAAGGGAACGTATTACAGTTGAAACTTTTACTCTAGTTTCTCAGTCTGTTTCCTAGTGCCGGATTGAAGTTCCTGCAGTTTTCACTGTAAAACCGTGTTGGAGCTAGTACCTACCCATATATATTTATGGATTGGAGTTTGCTACAGCAAGGAGTCTTTGTGTTCACAACAAGGTAGGTGAAGGATGGCATTCACATACAATTATCTCTCAGAACTGAGCATGTGGAGAGACGTTCGTTCATCCAGGAAAATGGGAACGAATTGCAGTAGAAACTTTTTCTCTATTTTCTGAGTTTGTTTCCTAGTGCCGTTTTGAAGTTCCTGCAGTTTTTACTGTAAACCGAGTTGGAGCTTGTACCTCCCCATATATATGTATTGATTGGATTTGCAACTGAAAGGAGACATGTGTTCCCAACAATCAGTTTGAAGAACGGCCTTCACACACACATATCTCTCAGACCTGAGCATGTGGAGAGACGTTCGTTCATCTAGCACAATGGGAACGGGTTGCAAGAGAAACTATTACTCTGGTTTCTCAGCCTGTTTCGTAGTGCCGGATTGAAGTTCCTGCAGTTTTCACATTAAAACCGATTTGGTGCTAGTAACTCTCCATATATATTTATGGAGTGGAGTTTTCAACTGAAAAGTCACTTTGTCTTCCCAACAAGCTTGGTGAAGTTCTGCTTTCACACACAATTATTTCTCAGAAATTAGCATGTGTAAAGACGTTCGTTCATCTAGCACAAAGGGAAAGGTTTGCAGGAGAAACATTTACTCTGGTTTCTCAGTCTGTTTCCTAGTGCCGGTTTGATGTTCCTGCAATTTTCACTGTAAATCAGGGTTGGAGCAAATACCACCCCATATATATGTATGGAGAGGAGTTTGCAACTGAAAAGAATATTTGTTTTCCCAGCAAACAAGGTGAAGTACGGCTTTCATACACAATTACCTCTCAGAAATGAGCTTGTGGAGAGACGTTCGTTCATCTGGCACAATGGTAACGGGTTTTAGGGGAAACTTTTTCTCTTGTTTCTCAGTCTGTTTCCTAGTGCCGGTTTTAAGTTCCTGCAGTTTTCACTTTAAAACCGGGTTGGAGCTAGTACCTCCCCATATATATGTATGGAGTGGAGTTGGCAACTTAAAAGTAACTTTGTTTTCCCAACAAGCTAGGTGAAGTACGGCTTTCACATGCACTTATCTCTCAGAACTGAGCATGTTGAGAGACGTTCGTTCATCTAGCAAAAAGGGAATGAGTTGCAGGAGAAAATTTTACTCTAGATTCTCACTCTGTTTTCAAGTCCCGGGTTGATGTTCCTGCAGTTTTCACTGTAAAATCGAGTAGGAGCTAGTACCTCCCCATATATAAGTATGGAGTGGAGTAGGCAACTGAAAAGAAACTCTGTGTTCCCAACAAGCTAGGTGAAGGACGTCTTTCACACACACTTATCTCTCTGAACTGAGCATGTGGAGAGACTTTCGTTCATCTAGAACAAAAGGAACGGTTTGCCGGGGAAACTTTACTCTTGTTTCTCAATGTGTTTCCTAGTGCCGGTTTGAAGTTCCTGCAGTTTTCACTGTAAAAAACGAGTTGGAACTAGTACATCCCCATACATATATACTGAGTGGAATTTGCACCTGAAAAGGAATTTTGTGTTCCCAACAAGCTTGGTGAAGGACAGCATTCACACACACTTATCTTTCAGAACTGAGCATGTGGAGAGACTTCCGTTCAACTTGAACAAAGGAACTGGTTGCAGGAGAAAATTTATTCAGGTTTCTCAGTCTGTTTCCAAGTGCCGGGTTGAAGTTCCTGCATGTTCAATGTAAAAACGGGTAGGTGCTATTACCTACCCATATATATGTATGGTGAGGATTTGCAACTGTAAAGAATCTCTGTGTTTCCAAAAAGTTAGGAAAAGGACGTCTTTCACACACACATATCTCTCAGATCTGTGCATGTGGAGAGACGTTCATTCATCTAGCAAAAAGGGAACGATTTGCAGTGGAAACTTTTACTCTAGTTTCTCACTCTGTTTCCAAGTGCCGGTATGAAGTTCCTGCAGTTTTCACTGTAAAACCGTGTTGGAACTAGTACATACCCATTTATTTGTATGGATTGGAGTTGGCAAGTGAAAAGAAACTTTGTGTTCCCAACAAGCTAAATGAAGGACGGATTTCACACACACTTATCTCTCAGAACTGAGCATGTGGAGAGACGTTCGTTCATCTAGGAAAAAGGGAACGAGTTGCAGCAGAAACTTATACTATAGTTTCACAGTCAATTTCCTAGTGCCGGTTTGATGTTCCTGCAGTTTTCACTGTAAAACCGAGTTGGAGTTAGTAACTCCCCATATATATGTATGGATTGGAGTTTGCAACTGAAAGGAGACTTTGTGTTCCCAACAAGCTAGGTGAAGAACGGTTTTCATACACACTTATCTCTCTGAATTGAGCTTGTTGAGAGACGTTCGTTCATCTAGCCAAAAGGGAACGGGTTGCAAGGGAAATATTTACCCTGGTTTCTCAGTCTGTTTCCTAGTGTCGTTTTGAAGTTCCTGAAGTTTTCACTGTAAAACCGTGTTGGAGCTATTAACTACCCATATATATGTATGGAGTGGAGATGGTAACTGAAAAGAAACTATGTGTTCCCAACAAGCTAAGTGAAGGTTGGCTTTCACACACACTTATCTCTCAGAACTGAGCATGTGGAGAAACGTTCGTTCATCAAGCAAAAAGGGAACGTATTACAGTTGAAACTTTTACTCTAGTTTCTCAGTCTGTTTCCTAGTGCCGGATTGAAGTTCCTGCAGTTTTCACTGTAAAACCGTGTTGGAGCTAGTACCTACCCATATATATTTATGGATTGGAGTTTGCTACAGCAAGGAGTCTTTGTGTTCACAACAAGGTAGGTGAAGGATGGCATTCACATACAATTATCTCTCAGAACTGAGCATGTGGAGAGACGTTCGTTCATCTAGGAAAATGGGAACGAATTGCAGTAGAAACTTTTTCTCTATTTTCTGAGTTTGTTTCCTAGTGCCGTTTTGAAGTTCCTGCAGTTTTTACTGTAAAACCGAGTTGGAGCTTGTACCTCCCCATATATATGTATTGATTGGATTTGCAACTGAAAGGAGACATTGTGTTCCCAACAAGCAGTTGAAGAACGGCCTTCACACACACATATCTCTCAGACCTGAGCATGTGGAGAGACGTTCGTTCATCTAGCACAATGGGAACGGGTTGCAAGAGAAACTATTACTCTGGTTTCTCAGCCTGTTTCGTAGTGCCGGATTGAAGTTCCTGCAGTTTTCACATTAAAACCGATTTGGTGCTAGTAACTCCCCATATATATTTATGGAGTGGAGTTTTCAACTGAAAAGTCACTTTGTCTTCCCAACAAGCTTGGTGAAGTTCTGCTTTCACACACAATTATTTCTCAGAAATTAGCATGTGTAAAGACGTTCGTTCATCTAGCACAAAGGGAAAGGTTTGCAGGAGAAACATTTACTCTGGTTTCTCAGTCTGTTTCCTAGTGCCGGTTTGATGTTCCTGCAATTTTCACTGTAAATCAGGGTTGGAGCAATACCACCCCATATATATGTATGGAGAGGAGTTTGCAACTGAAAAGAATATTTGTTTTCCCAGCAAACAAGGTGAAGTACGGCTTTCATACACAATTACCTCTCAGAAATGAGCTTGTGGAGAGACGTTCGTTCATCTGGCACAATGGTAACGGTTTTTAGGGGAAACTTTTTCTCTTGTTTCTCAGTCTGTTTCCTAGTGCCGGTTTTAAGTTCCTGCAGTTTTCACTTTAAAACCGGGTTGGAGCTAGTACCCTCCCCATATATATGTATGGAGTGGAGTTGGCAACTTAAAAGTAACTTTGTTTTCCCAACAAGCTAGGTGAAGTACGGCTTTCACATGCACTTATCTCTCAGAACTGAGCATGTTGAGAGACGTTCGTTCATCTAGCAAAAAGGGAATGAGTTGCAGGAGAAATTTTACTCTAGATTCTCACTCTGTTTTCAAGTCCCGGGTTGATGTTCCTGCAGTTTTCACTGTAAAATCGAGTAGGAGCTAGTACCTCCCATATATAAGTATGGAGTGGAGTATGCAACTGAAAAGAAACTCTGTGTTCCCAACAAGCTAGGTGAAGGACGTCTTTCACACACACTTATCTCTCTGAACTGAGCATGTGGAGAGACTTTCGTTCATCTAGAACAAAAGGAACGGTTTGCCGGGGAAACTTTACTCTTGTTTCTCAATGTGTTTCCTAGTGCCGGTTTGAAGTTCCTGCAGTTTTCACTGTAAAAACGAGTTGGAACTAGTACATCCCCATACATATATACTGAGTGGAATTTGCACCTGAAAAGGAATTTTGTGTTCCCAACAAGCTTGGTGAAGGACAGCATTCACACACACTTATCTTTCAGAACTGAGCATGTGGAGAGACTTCCGTTCAACTTGAACAAAGGAACTGGTTGCAGGAGAAAATTTATTCAGGTTTCTCAGTCTGTTTCCAAGTGCCGGGTTGAAGTTCCTGCATGTTCACTGTAAAAACGGGTAGGTGCTATTACCTACCCATATATATGTATGGTGAGGATTTGCAACTGTAAAGAATCTCTGTGTTTCCAAAAAGTTAGGAAAAGGACGTCTTTCACACACACATATCTCTCAGATCTGTGCATGTGGAGAGACGTTCATTCATCTAGCAAAAAGGGAATGATTTGCAGTGGAAACTTTTACTCTAGTTTCTCACTCTGTTTCCAAGTGCCGGTATGAAGTTCCTGCAGTTTTCACTGTAAAACCGTGTTGGAACTAGTACATACCCATTTGTTTGTATGGATTGGAGTTGGCAAGTGAAAAGAAACTTTGTGTTCCCAACAAGCTAAATGAAGGACGGATTTCACACACACTTATCTCTCAGAACTGAGCATGTGGAGAGACGTTCGTTCATCTAGGAAAAAGGGAACGAGTTGCAGCAGAAACTTATACTATAGTTTCACAGTCAATTTCCTAGTGCCGGTTTGATGTTCCTGCAGTTTTCACTGTAAAACCGAGTTGGAGTTAGTAACTCCCCATATATATGTATGGATTGGAGTTTGCAACTGAAAGGAGACTTTGTGTTCCCAACAAGCTAGGTGAAGAACGGTTTTCATACACACTTATCTCTCTGAATTGAGCTTGTTGAGAGACGTTCGTTCATCTAGCCAAAAGGGAACGGGTTGCAAGGGAAATATTTACCCTGGTTTCTCAGTCTGTTTCCTAGTGTCGTTTTGAAGTTCCTGAAGTTTTCACTGTAAAACCGTGTTGGAGCTATTAACTACCCATATATATGTATGGAGTGGAGATGGTAACTGAAAAGAAACTATGTGTTCCCAACAAGCTAAGTGAAGGTTGGCTTTCACACACACTTATCTCTCAGAACTGAGCATGTGGAGAAACGTTCGTTCATCAAGCAAAAAGGGAACGTATTACAGTTGAAACTTTTACTCTAGTTTCTCAGTCTGTTTCCTAGTGCAGGTTTGAAGTTCCTGCAGTTTTCAATGTAAAACCGAGTTGGATCTAGTACCTCCCCATATATATGTATGGAGTGGAGTTTGCAACTGAAAGGAGACTTTGTGATCCCAAAAAGCTAGGTGAAGGACAGCTATCACACACAATTATTTCTCAGAACTGAGCATGTGGAGAGACGTTCGTTCATCTAGCACAATGTGAAGTTGTTGCCTGAGAAACTTATACGCCGGTTTCTCAGCCTGTTTCGTAGTGCCGGTTTGAAGTTCCTGCAGTTTTCACTGTACAACCGAGTTGGAGCTAGTACCTCCCCATATATATGTATGGATTGGAGTTTGCAAATGAAAAGAAACTTTGTTTTCCCAGCAAGCAAGGTGAAGGACGGCTTTCACACACATATATCTCTCAGAACTGAGCATGTGGAGAGACGTTCGTTCATCTAGCACAATGTGAAGTTGTTGCATGAGAAACTTTTACGCCGGTTTCTCAGACTGTTTCCTAGTGCCGGTTTGATGTTCCTGCAGTTTTCACTGTAAAACGGTGTAGGAGCTATTACCTACCCATATATATTTATGGAGAGGAGTTAGCAACTGAAAAGAATCTCTGTGTTCCCAACAAGCTAGTTGAAGGACGTCTTTCACACACACTTATCTCTCAGAACTGAGCATGTGGAGAGACTTTCGTTCATCTAGCACAAAGGATCGGGTTGCAGGAGGAACTTTTACTCAGGTTTCTCAGACAGTTTCCTAGAGCCTGTTTGAAATTCCTGCATTTTTCACTGTAAAACAGAGTTGGCGCTACTTCCTCCCCATATATATGTATGGAGAGCAGTTTGCAACTGAAAAGAATATATGTTTACCCAACAAGCTATGTGAAGGACTGGTTTCATTCACACTTATCTCTCAGAACTGAGCTTGTGGAGAGACTTTCGTTCTACTAGCACAAAGTGAAATGGTTGCAGGGGAAAATTTAATCTGGTTTCACAGTCTGTTTCATAATGTCTGTTTGAAGTTCCTGCATTTTTCACTTTAAAACCGAGTGGGAGTAAGTAGCTACCCATATATATGTATTGAGTGGAGTTTGCAACTGAAGGGAGTCTTGGTGTTCCCAACAAGCAGTTGGAGAAAGGCTTTCACACAGAATTATGTCTCAGAACTTAGCATGTGGAGAGACGTTCGTTCATCTAGCACAATGGGAACGGGTTGCAGGTGAAACTATTACTCTGGTTTCTCAGCCTCTTTCGTAGTGCCGGTTTGAAGTTCCTGCAGTTTTCACTGTAAAACAGAGTTGGAGATAGTACCTCCCCATTTATATGTATGGAGTGGAGTTTGCAGCTGAAAAGACACTTTGTCTTCCCAACAAGCTATGGGAAGGACAGTTTTCACACACACTTTCCTATCAGAAATGAGTATGTGCAGAGAATTTCTTTCATCTAGCACAAAGGGAAAGGTGTGCAGGAGAAATTTTACTCTGGTTTCTCAGTCTGTTTCCTAGTGCCGGTTTGAAGTTCCTGCAGTTTTCACTGTAAAACCGAGTTGGAGCTAGTACCACCACATATATATGAATGGATTGGTGTTGGCAACTGAAAAGAAATTATGTGATCGCAACAAGCTATTTGAAGGACGTCTTTCAAACACAGTTATCTCTCAGAACTGAGCATGTGGAGAGAAGTTCGTTCATCTAGCACAAAAGGAACGATTTGCAGGAGAAATTTTACTCTGGTTTCTCAGACTGTTTCCTAGTGCCAGTTTGAATTTCCTGCAGTTTTCACTGTAAAACGGTGTAGGAGATAGTACCTACCCATATACATTTATGGAGAGGGGTTAGCAACTGAAAAGAATCTCTGTGTTCCCAACAAGCTAGGTGAAGGACGTCTTTGACACACACTTATCTCACAGAACTGAGCATGTGGGGAGACTTTCGTTCATCTAGCACAAAGGATCGGGTTGCAGGAGAAACTTTTACTCAGGTTTCTCAGACAGTTTCCTAGAGCCTGTTTGAAATTCCTGCAGTTTTCACTGTAAAAGAGATTTGGAGCTACTTCCTCCCCGTATATATGTATGGAGAGGAGTTTGCAACTGAAAAGAATATATGTTTTCCCAACAAGCTATGTGAATTACGGGTTTCATTCACACTTATCTCTCAGAAATGAGCTTGTGGAGAGACTTTCGTACATCTAGCACAAAGTGAACTGGTTGCCGGGGAAAATTTAATCTGGTTTCACAGTCTTTTTCGTAGTGTCTGTTTGAAGTTCCTGCAGTTTTCACTTTAAAACCGAGTGGGAGAATGTAGCTACCTATATATATGTATTGAGTGGAGTTTGCAACTGAAAGGAATCTTGGTGTTCCCAACAAGCAGTTGGATAAAGGCTTTCACACAGAATTATGTCTCAGAACTGAGCATGTGGAGAGACGTTCGTTCATCTAGCACAATGGGAACGGGTTGCAAGTGAAACTATTACTCTGGTTTCTCAGCCTGTTTCGTAGTGCCGGATTGAAGTTCCTGCAGTTTTCACTGTAAAACCGAATTGGAGCTAATACCTCCCCATATATATGTATGGAGTGGAGATTGCAACTGAAAAGAAAATTGTGTTCCCTACAAGTTAGGTGAAGGACGGCTTTCACACACACTTATCTCTCAGAACTGAGCATGTGGAGAGACATTCGTTCATCTAGCACAAAAGGAAAGGTTTGCAGGAGAAACTTTTTCTCTGGTTTCTCAGTCTGTTTCCTAGTGCCGGTTTGAATTTCATGCAGTTTTCACTGTAAAACCGATTTGGAGCTAGTACCTCAACATATATATGTATGGAGTAGTGTTGGCAACTGAAACGAAACTCTGTGTTCCCAACAAGCTAGGTGAATTACGTCTTTCACACACACATATCCCTCAGAACTGAGCATGTGGAGAGACGTTCGTTCATCTAGCACAAAGGGAACGGGATTAAGGAGAAACTTTTACTATGGATTCTCAGTCTGATTCCAAGTGCCTGTTTTAAGTTCCTGCAGTTTTCACTGTAAAACTGAGTTGGAGCTAGTACTTCCCCATATATATTTATGGTGTGGAGTTCCAACTGAAAAGTAAATTTGTGTTCCCAAGAAGCTAGGTGAAGTACGGCTTTCACACACACTTATTTCTCAGAACTGAGCATGTGGAGAGACATTCGTTCATCTAGCAAAAAGGAACGGTTTGCAGGAGAAACTTTACTCTTGTTTCTCAATGTTTTTCCTAGTGCCGGATTGAAGTTCCTGCAGTTTTCACTGTATAACCGAGTTGGAGCTAGTACATACCCATATATTTGTATGGATTGGACTTGGCAAGTGAAAAGAAACTTTGTGTTCCCAACAAGCTAAATGAAGGACGGATTTCACACACAATTATCTCTCAAAACTGAGCATGTGGAGAGACGTACGTTCATCTAGGAAAAAGGGAACGAGTTGCAGCAGAAACTTATACTATAGTTTCACAGTCAATTTCCTAGTGCCGGTATGATGTTCCTGCAGTTTTCACTGTACAACCGAGTTGGAGCTAGTACCTCCCCATATATATGTATGGATTGGAGTTTGCAACTGAAAGGAGACTTTGTGTTCCCAAAAAGCTATGTGAAGGACGGCTTTCACACACAATTTTCTCTCAGAACTGAGCATGTGCTGAGACATTCTTTCATCTAGCACAAAGTGAAAGTTTTGCCGGGGAAACTTTTATTCTGGTTTCTCAGTCTGTTTCCTAGTGCCGGTTTGAAGTTCCTGCCGTTTTCACTGTAAAACCGATTTGGAGCTAGTACCACCCCATATATATGAATGGAGTGGTTTTGGCAACTTAAAAGAAACTATGTTATCCAAACAAGCTAGTTGAAGGAAGTCATTCACACACAGTTATATCTCAGAACTGAGCTTGTGGAGAGAAGTTCGTTCATCTGGCACAAAGGAACGGGTTGCAGGTGTAACTTTTACTCTGGTTTCTCATACTGTTTCCTAGTGCCGGTTTTAGGTTCCTGCAGTTTTCAATGTAAAACGGTGTAATAGCTAGTACCTACCCATATATATTTATGGACAGGGGTTTGCAACTGAAAAGAATCTCATTGTTCCCAAAAAGCTAGGTGAAAGACGGCTTTCACACACACTTATCTCTCAGAACTGAGCATGTGGAGAGACTTTCGTTCATCTAGCCCAAACAACGGGTTGCAGGAGAAATTTTTACTCAGGTTTCTCAGTCTGTTTCCTAGAGCCTGTTTGAAGTTCCTGCAGTTTTCACTGTAAAACAGAGTTGGAGCTAGTACTTACGCATATACATATATGGGATGGAGTTGGCAACTGAAAAGAAACTTTGTGTTCCCAACAAGCTAGGTTATGGTCGGCTTTCACACACAATTATCTCTCAGAACTGAGCATGTGGAGAGACGTTCATTCATCTAGCAAATAGGGAACGAGTTGCAGGATCAACTTTTACTCTAGTTTCTCTGTCTGTTTCCTAGTTCCGGTTTGAAATTCCTGCAGTTTTCACTGTAAAACCGAGTTGGAGCTAGTACCAACCCATATAAATGTATTGAGTGGAGTTTGCAACTGAAAGGAGTCTTGGTGTTCCCAACAAGCAGTTGAAGAAAGGCTTTCACACAGAATTACATCTCAGAACTGAGCATGTGGAGAGAAATTCGTTCATCTAGCACAATGGGAACGGGTTGCAGAAGAAACTATTACTCTGTTTTCTCAGCCTGTTTCGTAGTGCCGGTTTGAAGTTCCTGCAGTTTTCACTGTAAATCAGGGTTGGAAAAACTACCTCACCATATATATGTATGGAGAGGAGTTTGCAAATGAAAAGAATATTTGTTTTCCCTACAAACTAGGTGATGTACGGCTTTCATACACAATTATCTCTCCGAAATGAGCTTGTGGAGAGACGTTCGTTCATCTAGCACAAAGGTAACGGGTTTTAGGGGAAACTTTTACTCTTGTTTCTCAGTCTGTTTCCTAGTGCCAGTTTGAAGTTCCTGCAGTTTTCGGTATAAAACCGAGTTGAAGCTAGTACCTCCCCATATATATGTATGCATTGGAGTTTGCAACTGAAAGGAGAATTTGTGTTCCCAACAAACTAGGTGAAGAACGGTTTTCATACACACTTATCTCTCAGAAATGAGCTTGGGGAGAGACATTCGTTCATCTAGCACAAAGGGAACGGGTTGCAGGGGAAAAATTTTCTCTGGTTTCTGAGTCTGTTCCCTAGTGTCGGATTAAAGTTCCTGCAGTTTTCACAGTTAAACCGAGTTGGAGCTAGTACCTCCCCATTTATATGTATGGAGTGGAGTTTGCAACTGAAAAGAAACATTGTGTTCCCAACAAGCTAGGTGAAGGACGTCTTTGACACACACTTATCTCACAGAACTGAGCATGTGGAGAGACTTTCGTTCATCTAGCACAAAGGATCGGGTTGCAGGAGAAACTTTTACTCAGGTTTCTCAGACAGTTTCCTAGAGCCTCTTTGAAATTCCTGCAGTTTTCACTGTAAAAGAGATTTGGAGCTACTTCCTCCCCATATATATGTATGGAGAGGAGTTTGCAACTGAAAAGAATATATGTTTTCCCAACAAGCTATGTGAATTACGGGTTTCATTCACACTTATCTCTCAGAAATGAGCTTGTGGAGAGACTTTCGTACATCTAGCACAAAGTGAACTGGTTGCAGGGGAAAATTTAATCTGGTTTCACAGTCTTTTTCGTAGTGTCTGTTTGAAGTTCCTGCAGTTTTCACTTTAAAACCGAGTGGGAGAAAGTAGCTACCCATATATATGTATTGAGTGGAGTTTGCAACTGAAAGGAATCTTGGTGTTCCCAACAAGCAGTTGGATAAAGGCTTTCACACAGAATTATGTCTCAGAACTGAGCATGTGGAGAGACGTTCGTTCATCTAGCACAATGGGAACGGGTTGCAAGTGAAACTATTACTCTGGTTTCTCAGCCTGTTTCGTAGTGCCGGATTGAAGTTCCTGCAGTTTTCACTTTAAAACCGAATTGGAGCTAATACCTCCCCATATATATGTATGGAGTGGAGATTGCAACTGAAAAGAAAATTGTGTTCCCTACAAGTTAGGTGAAGGACGGCTTTCACACACACTTATCTCTCAGAACTGAGCATGTGGAGAGACTTTCGTTCATCTAGCACAAAAGGAAAGGTTTGCAGGAGAAACTTTTTCTCTGGTTTCTCAGTCTGTTTCCTAGTGCCGGTTTGAATTTCATGCAGTTTTCACTGTAAAACCGATTTGGAGCTAGTACCTCAACATATATATGTATGGAGTGGTGTTGGGCAACTGAAACGAAACTCTGTGTTCCCAACAAGCTAGGTGAAGTACGTCTTTCACACACACTTATCTCTCAGAACTGAGCATGTGGAGAGACGTTCGTTCATCTAGCACAAAGGGAACGGGATGAAGGAGAAACTTTTACTATGGATTCTCAGTCTGATTCCAAGTGCCTGTTTTAAGTTCCTGCAGTTTTCACTGTAAAACTGAGTTGGAGCTAGTACTTCCCCATATATATTTATGGTGTGGAGTTCCAACTGAAAAGTAAATTTGTGTTCCCAAGAAGCTAGGTGAAGTACGGCTTTCACACACACTTATTTCTCAGAACTGAGCATGTGGAGAGACATTCGTTCATCTAGCAAAAAGGAACGGTTTGCAGGAGAAACTTTACTCTTGATTCTCAATGTTTTTCCTAGTGCCGGATTGAAGTTCCTGCAGTTTTCACTGTATAACCGAGTTGGAGCTAGTACATACCCATATATTTGTATGGATTGGACTTGGCAAGTGAAAAGAAACTTTGTGTTCCCAACAAGCTAAATGAAGGACGGATTTCACACACAATTATCTCTCAAAACTGAGCATGTGGAGAGACGTACGTTCATCTAGGAAAAAGGGAACGAGTTGCAGCAGAAACTTATACTATAGTTTCACAGTCAATTTCCTAGTGCCGGTATGATGTTCCTGCAGTTTTCACTGTAAAACCGAGTTATAGTTAGTACCTCCCCATATATATGTATGGATTGGAGTTTGCAACTGAAAGGAGACTTTGTGTTCCCAAAAAGCTATGTGAAGGACGGCTTTCACACACAATTTTCTCTCAGAACTGAGCATGTGCTGAGACATTCTTTCATCTAGCACAAAGTGAAAGTTTTGCCGGGGAAACTTTTATTCTGGTTTCTCAGTCTGTTTCCTAGTGCCGGTTTGAAGTTCCTGCCGTTTTCACTGTAAAACCGATTTGGAGCTAGTACCACCCCATATATATGAATGGAGTGGTTTTGGCAACTTAAAAGAAACTATGTTATCCAAACAAGCTAGTTGAAGGAAGTCATTCACAAACAGTTATATCTCAGAACTGAGCTTGTGGAGAGAAGTTCGTTCATCTGGCACAAAGGAACGGGTTGCAGGTGTAACTTTTACTCTAGTTTCTCAGTCTGTTTCCTAGTGCCTGTTTGAAATTCCTGCAGTTTTCACTGTAAAACCGAATTGGAGCTAATACCTCCCCATATATATGTATGGAGTGGGGATTGCAGCTGAAAAGAAAATTGTATTCCCTACAAGTTAGGTGAAGGACGGCTATCACACACACTTGTATCTCAGAACTGAGCATGTGGAGAGACTTTCGTTCATCTAGCCCAAACAACGGGTTGCAGGAGAAATTTTTACTCAGGTTTCTCAGTCTGTTTCCTAGAGCCTGTTTGAAGTTCCTGCAGTTTTCACTGTAAAACAGAGTTGGAGCTAGTACTTACGCATATACATATATGGGATGGAGTTGGCAACTGAAAAGAAACTTTGTGTTCCCAACAAGCTAGGTTATGGTCGGCTTTCACACACAATTATCTCTCAGAACTGAGCATGTTGGAGAGACGTTCATTCATCTAGCAAATAGGGAACGAGTTGCAGGATCAACTTTTACTCTAGTTTCTCTGTCTGTTTCCTAGTTCCGGTTTGAAATTCCTGCAGTTTTCACTGTAAAACCGAGTTGGAGCTAGTACCAACCCATATAAATGTATTGAGTGGAGTTTGCAACTGAAAGGAGTCTTGGTGTTCCCAACAAGCAGTTGAAGAAAGGCTTTCACACAGAATTACATCTCAGAACTGAGCATGTGGAGAGAAATTCGTTCATCTAGCACAATGGGAACGGGTTGCAGAAGAAAGTATTACTCTGTTTTCTCAGCCTGTTTCGTAGTTCCGGTTTGAAATTCCTGCAGTTTTCACTGTAAAACCGAGTTGGAGCTAGTACCTACCCATATATATGTATGGGGAGGAGTTTGCAACTGTAAAGAATATCTGTGTTCCCAAAAAGGTAGGTGAAGGACGTCTTGCACACACATTTATCTCTCAGAACTGAGCATGTGGAGAGACGTTCGTTCATCTAGCAAAAAGGAACGGGTTGCAGGAGAAACTATTCTTCTGGTTTCTCAGCCTGTTTCGTTGTGCCGGTTTGAAGTTCCTGCAGTTTTCACTGTAAAACAGATTTGGATCTATTACCTCCCCATATATATGTATGGAGTGGAGTTTGCAACTGAAAAGTAACATTGTCTTCCCAACAAGCTTGGTGAAATTCTGCTTTAACACACAGTTATCTCTCAGAACTTAGCATGTGTAGAGAAGTTCGTTCATCTAGCACAAAAGGAACGTTTTGCAGGAGAAACATTTATTCTGGTTTCTCAGTCTGTTCCTAGTGCCTTTTTGAAGTTCCTGCAGTTTTCACTGTAAAACCGAGTTGGAGCAAGTACCTCCCCAAATATATGTATGGACTGGTGTATGCAACTGAATATAATATTTGTTTTCCCAACAAGCTAGGTGAAGGACGGCTTTCACACACACTTTTCTCTCAGAACTCAGCATGTGGAGAGACGTTCATTCACCTAACACAAAGTGAACGGTTTGAAGGGGAAACTTATACACTGGTTTCTCAGTCTGATTCCTAGTGCCGTTTTTATGTTCCAGCATTTTTCACTGTAAAATAGATTTTGGTCTAGTAAATATCCATATATATGTATGGAGTGGACTTTGCAACTGAAAAGAAAATTTGTGTTCCCAACAAGCTTGTTGAAGGACGGCGTTCACACACACTTATCTCTCAGAACTGAGAATGTGCAGAGACGTTCGTTCATCTAGCAAAAAGGGAACGGGTTGCAGGAGAAACTATTCCTCTGGTTTCCCAGCCTGTTTCGTTGTGCCTGTTTGAAGTTCCTGCAGTTTTCACTCTAAAACCGAGTTGGAGCTAGGACCTCCCCATATATATGTATGGAGTGGTGTTTGCAACTGAATAGTATCTTTCGGTTCCCAACAAGTTAGTTGAAGGACGGCTTTTACACACACGTAACTCTCAGAACTGAGCATGTGGAAAGACGTTCGTTCACCTAGCACAAAGGGAACGGGTTGCAGGATGAACTTTTACTCTAGTTTCTCAGTCTGTTTCGTAGTGCCGGAATTAAGTTCCTGCAGTTTTCACTGTAAAACCGAGTTGGAGCTAGTACCTACCCATATATATTTATGGATTGGAGTTTGCTACAGTAAGGAGTCTTTGTGTTCCCAACAAGGTAGGTGAAGGATGGCATTCACATACAATTTTCTCTCAGAACTGAGCATGTGGAGAGACGTTCGTTCATCTAGGAAAATGGGAACGAGTTGCAGTAGAAACTTTTTCTCTATTTTCTCAGTTTGTTTCCTAGTGCCGTTTTGAAGTTCCTGCAGTTTTTACTGTAAAACCGAGTTGGAGCTTGTACCTCCCCATATATATGTATTGAGTGGATATTACAACTGAAAGGAGACATTGTGTTCCCAACAAGCAGTTGAAGAACGGCTTTCACACACTCATATCTCTCAGATCTGAGCATGTGGAGAGACGTTCGTTCATGTAGCAAAATGGGAACGGGTTGCAAGAGAAACTATTACTCTGGTTTCTCAGCCTGTTTCGTAGTGACGGATTGAAGTTCCTGCAGTTTTCACATTAAAACCGATTTGGTGCTAGTAACTCCCCATATATATTTATGGAGTGGAGTTTTCAACTGAAAAGTCACTTTGTCTTCCCAACAAGCTTGGTGAAGTTCTGCTTTCACACACACTTATTTCTCAGAAATTAGCATGTGTAAAGACGTTCGTTCATCTAGCACAAAGGGAACGGTTTGCAGGAGAAACATTTACTCTGGTTTCTCAGTCTGTTTCCTAGTGCCGGTTTGATGTTCCTGCAATTTTCACTGTAAATCAGGGTTGGAGCCACTACCACCCCATATATATGTATGGAGAGGAGTTTGCAACTGAAAAGAATATTTGTTTTCCCAACAAACTAGGTGAAGTACGGCTTTCATACACAATTACCTCTCAGAAATGAGCTTGTGGAGAGACGTTCGTTCATCTGGCACAATGGTAACGGGTTTTAGGGGAAACTTTTTCTCTTGTTTCTCAGTCTGTTTCCTAGTGCCGGTTTTAAGTTCCTGCAGTTTTCACTGTAAAACCGAGCTGGAGCTAGTACCACCCCATATATATGTATGGAGTGGAGTTGGCAAATTAAAAATAACTTTGTTTTCCCAACAAGCTAGGTGAAGAACGGCTTTAACATGCACTTATCCCTCAGAACTGAGCATGTTGAGAGACGTTCGTTCATCTAGCAAAAAGGGAACGAGTTGCAGGAGAAACTTTTACTCTAGAATCTCACTCTGTTTCCAAGTCACGGGTTGATGTTCCTGCAGTTTTCACTGTAAAATCGAGTTGGAGCTAGTACCTCCCCATATATAAGTATGGAGTGGAGTTTGCAACTGAAAAGAAACTCTGTGTTCCCAACAAGCCAGGTGAAGGACGTCTTTCACACACACTTATCTCTCTGAACTGAGCATGTGGAGAGACTTTCGTTCAACTAGCACAAAAGGAACGGTTTGCCGGAGAAACTTTACTCTTGTTTCTCAATGTGTTTCCTAGTGCCGGTTTGAAGTTCCTGCAGTTTTTTCTGTAAAAACGAGTTGGATCTAGTACATCCCCATACATATATACTGAGTGGAATTTGCACCTGAAAAGGAATTTTGTGTTCCCAACAAGCTTGGTGAAGGACAGCATTCACACACACTTATCTCTCAGAACTGAGCATGTGGAGAGACTTCCGTTCAACTTAAACAAAGAACTGGTTGCAGGAGAAAATTTATTCAGGTTTCTCAGTCTGTTTCCAAGTGCCGGGTTGAAGTTCCTGCATGTTCACGGTAAAAACGGGTAGGTGCTATTACCTACCCATATATATGTATGGTGAGGTTTTGCAACTGTAAAGAATCTCTGTGTTTCCAAAAAGTTAGGAAAAGGACGTCTTTCACACACACATATCTCTCAGATCTGAGCATGTGGAGAGACGTTCATTCATTTAGCATAAAGGGAACGATTTGCAGTGGAAATTTTACTCGAGTTTCTCACTCTGTTTCCAAGTGCCGGTATGAAGTTCCTGCAGTTTTCACTGTAAAACCGTGTTGGAGCTAGTACATACACATTTATTTGTATGGATTGGAGTTGGCAAGTGAAAAGAAACTTTGTGTTCCCAACAAGATAAATGAAGGACGGATTTCAAACACACTTATCTCTCAGAACTGAGCATGTGGAGAGACGTTCGTTCATCTAGGAAAAAGGGAACGAGTTGCAGCAGAAACTTATACTATAGTTTCACAGTCTGTTTCTTAGTGCCGGTTTAAAGTTCCTGCAGTTTTCACTGTAAAACCGAGTTGGAGCTAGTACCTACCCATATATATGTATTGAGTGGATTTTCAACTGAAAGGAGAATTTGTGTTCCCAAAAGCAGTTGAAGAACGGCTTTCACACACACATATCTCTCAGAAATGTGCATGTGGAGAGATGTTCGTTCATCTTGAACAAAGGAACTGGTTGCAGGAGAAAATTTACTCAGGATTCTCAGTCTGTTTCGTAGTGCCGGATTGAAATTCCTGCAGTTTTCACTGTAAAACCGGGTAGGTGCTAGTACCTACCCATATATATGTATGGAGAGGAGTTTGCAACTGTAAAGAATCTCTGTGTTCCCAAAAAGGTAGGTGAAGGACGTCTTTCACACACAGTTACCTCTCAGAACTGAGCATGTGGAGAGACGTTCGTTCATCTAGCAAAAAGGAACGAGTTGCAGGAGAAACTATTCCTCTGGTTTCTCAGGCTGTTTCGTTGTGACGGTTTGAAGTTCCTGCAGTTTTCACTGTAAAACCGATTTGGATCTATTACCTCCCCATATATATGTATGGAGTGGAGTTTGCAACTGAAAAGTCACTTTGTCTTCCCAACAAGCTTGGTGAAATTCTGCTTTCACACACAGTTATCTCTCAGAACTTAGCATGTGTAGAGAAGTTCGTTCATCTAGCACAAAAGGAACGTTTTGCAGGAGAAACATTTATTCTGGTTTCTCAGTCTGTTTCCTAGTGCCTTTTTGAAGTTCCTGCAGTTTTCACTGTAAAACCGAGTTGGAGCAAGTACCTCCCCAAATATATGTATGGACTGGTGTATGCAACTGAAAATAATATTTGTTTTCCCAACAAGCTAGGTGAAGGACGGCTTTCACACACACTTTTCTCTCAGAACTCAGCATGTGGAGAGACGTTCATTCACCTAACACAAAGTGAACGGGTTGAAGGGGAAACTTATACACTGGTTTCTCAGTCTGATTCCTAGTGCCGTTTGTAAGTTCCTGCATTTTTCACTGTAAAATAGATTTGGGTCTAGTAAATCCCCATATATATGTATGGAGTGGAGTTTGCAACTGAAAAGAAAATTTGTGTTCCCAACAAGTTTGTTGAAGGATGGCTTTCACACACAATTATCTCTCAGAACTGAGAATGTGCAGAGACGTTCGTTCATCTAGCAAAAATGGAAAGGTTTGCAGGAGAAATTTTTACACTGGTTTCTCATTCTGTTTCCTAATGCCGGTTAGAACTTCCTGCAGTTTTCAATGTAAAACCGAGTTGGAGCTTGTACCTCCCCATATATATGTATGGATTGGAGTTTGCCTCTGAAAAGAAACTTTGTGTTCCCAAAAAGCTAGGTGAAGGACTTCTTTCACACACACTTATCTCTCAGAACTGGGTATGTGGAGAGACTTTCGTTCATCTAGCACAAAGGATCGAGTTGGAGGAGAAATTTTACTCTGGTTTCTCAGTCTGTTTCCTAGTGCCGGATTGAAGTTCCTGCAGTTTTCACTGTAAAAGCGATTTGGAGCTAGTACCTCCCCAAATATATGTATGGAGTGGTGTTTTCAACTGAAAAAATATTTTTTTTCCCAACAAGCTAGGTGAAGGACGGCTTTCACACACACTTTTCTCTTAGAACTCAGCATGTGGAGAGACGTTCATTCACCTAGCACAAAGTGAACGGGGTGAAGGGGAAACTTATACACTGGTTTCTCAGTCTGATTCCTAGTGCCGGTTGTAAGTTCCTGCATTTTTCACTGTAAAAAAGATTTGGGTCTAGTAAATCCCCATATATATGTATGGAGTGGAGTTTGCAACTAAAAAGAAAATTTGTGTTCCCAACAAGCTAGGTGAAGGACGGCTTTCACACACACTTATCTCTCAGAACTGAGCATGTGCAGAGACGTTCGTTCATCTAGCAAAAAGGGAACGGGTTGCAGGAGAAACTATTCCTCTGGTTTCTCAGCCTGTTTCTTTGTGCCTGTTTGAAGTTCCTGCAGTTTTCACTGTAAAACCGTTTTGGATATAGTACCTCCCCAAGTATATGTATGGAGTGGAGTTTTCAATTGAAAAGTCACTTTGTCTTCCCAACAAGCTTGGTGAAATTCTGCTTTCACACACACTTATTTCTCTGAAATTAGCATGTGTAAAGACGTTCGTTCATCTAGCACAAAGGGAACGGTTTGCAGGAGAAACATTTACTCTGGTTTCTCAGTCTGTTTCCTAGTGCCGGTTTGATGTTCCTGCAATTTTCACTGTAAATCAGGTTTGGAGCCACTACCACCCCATATATATGTATGGAGAGGAGTTTGCAACTGAAAAGAATATTTGTTTTCCCAACAAACTAGGTGAAGTACGGCTTTCATACACAATTACCTCTCAGAAATGAGCTTGTGGAGAGACGTTCGTTCATCTGGCACAATGGTAACGGGTTTTAGGGGAAACTTTTTCTCTTGTTTCTCAGTCTGTTTCCTAGTGCCGGTTTTAAGTTCCTGCAGTTTTCACTGTAAAACCGAGCTGGAGCTAGTACCACCCCATATATATGTATGGAGTGGAGTTGGCAACTTAAAAATAACTTTGTTTTCCCAACAAGCTAGGTGAAGAACGGCTTTCACATGCACTTATCTCTCAGAACTGAGCATGTTGAGAGACGTTCGTTCATCTAGCAAAAAGGGAACGAGTTGCAGGAGAAACTTTTACTCTAGAATCTCACTCTGTTTCTGAGTCACGGGTTGATGTTCCTGCAGTTTTCACTGTAAAATCGAGTTGGAGCTAGTACCTCCCCATATATAAGTATGGAGTGGAGTTTGCAACTGAAAAGAAACTCTGTGTTCCCAACAAGCCAGGTGAAGGACGTCTTTCACACACACTTATCTCTCTGAACTGAGCATGTGGAGAGACTTTCGTTCATCTAGCACAAAAGGAACCGTTTGCCGGAGAAACTTTACTCTTGTTTCTCAATGTGTTTCCTAGTGCCGGTTTGAAGTTCCTGCAGTTTTTTCTGTAAAAACGAGTTGGATCTAGTACATCCCCATACATATATACTGAGTGGAATTTGCACCTGAAAAGGAATTTTGTGTTCCCAACAAGCTTGGTGAAGGACAGCATTCACACACACTTATCTCTCAGAACTGAGCATGTGGAGAGACTTCCGTTCAACTTGAACAAAGAACTGGTTGCAGGAGAAAATTTATTCAGGTTTCTCAGTCTGTTTCCAAGTGCCGGGTTGAAGTTCCTGCATGTTCACGGTAAAAACGGGTAGGTGCTATTACCTACCCATATATATGTATGGTGAGGATTTGCAACTGTAAAGAATCTCTGTGTTTCCAAAAAGTTAGGAAAAGGACGTCTTTCACACACACATATCTCTCAGAACTTAGCATGTGGAGAGACGTTCATTCATCTAGCACAAAAGGAACGTTTTGCAGGAGAAACATTTATTCTGGTTTCTCAGTCTGTTTCCTAGTGCCTTTTTGAAGTTCCTGCAGTTTTCACTGTAAAACCGAGTTGGAGCAAGTACCTCCCCAAATATATGTATGGACTGGTGTATGCAACTGAAAATAATATTTGTTTTCCCAACAAGCTAGGTGAAGGACGGCTTTCACACACACTTTTCTCTCAGAACTCAGCATGTGGAGAGACGTTCATTCACCTAACACAAAGTGAACGGGTTGAAGGGGAAACTTATACACTGGTTTCTCAGTCTGATTCCTAGTGCCGTTTGTAAGTTCCTGCATTTTTCACTGTAAAATAGATTTGGGTCTAGTAAATCCCCATATATATGTATGGAGTGGAGTTTGCAACTGAAAAGAAAATTTGTGTTCCCAACAAGTTTGTTGAAGGATGGCTTTCACACACAATTATCTCTCAGAACTGAGAATGTGCAGAGACGTTCGTTCATCTAGCAAAAATGGAAAGGTTTGCAGGAGAAATTTTTACACTGGTTTCTCATTCTGTTTCCTAATGCCGGTTAGAACTTCCTGCAGTTTTCAATGTAAAACCGAGTTGGAGCTTGTACCTCCCCATATATATGTATGGATTGGAGTTTGCCTCTGAAAAGAAACTTTGTGTTCCCAAAAAGCTAGGTGAAGGACTTCTTTCACACACACTTATCTCTCAGAACTGGGTATGTGGAGAGACTTTCGTTCATCTAGCACAAAGGATCGAGTTGGAGGAGAAATTTTACTCTGGTTTCTCAGTCTGTTTCCTAGTGCCGGATTGAAGTTCCTGCAGTTTTCACTGTAAAAGCGATTTGGAGCTAGTACCTCCCCAAATATATGTATGGAGTGGTGTTTTCAACTGAAAAAAATATTTTTTTTCCCAACAAGCTAGGTGAAGGACGGCTTTCACACACACTTTTCTCTTAGAACTCAGCATGTGGAGAGACGTTCATTCACCTAGCACAAAGTGAACGGGGTGAAGGGGAAACTTATACACTGGTTTCTCAGTCTGATTCCTAGTGCCGGTTGTAAGTTCCTGCATTTTTCACTGTAAAAAAGATTTGGGTCTAGTAAATCCCCATATATATGTATGGAGTGGAGTTTGCAACTAAAAAGAAAATTTGTGTTCCCAACAAGCTAGGTGAAGGACGGCTTTCACACACACTTATCTCTCAGAACTGAGCATGTGCAGAGACGTTCGTTCATCTAGCAAAAAGGGAACGGGTTGCAGGAGAAACTATTCCTCTGGTTTCTCAGCCTGTTTCTTTGTGCCTGTTTGAAGTTCCTGCAGTTTTCACTGTAAAACCGTTTTGGATATAGTACCTCCCCAAGTATATGTATGGAGTGGAGTTTTCAATTGAAAAGTCACTTTGTCTTCCCAACAAGCTTGGTGAAATTCTGCTTTCACACACACTTATTTCTCTGAAATTAGCATGTGTAAAGACGTTCGTTCATCTAGCACAAAGGGAACGGTTTGCAGGAGAAACATTTACTCTGGTTTCTCAGTCTGTTTCCTAGTGCCGGTTTGATGTTCCTGCAATTTTCACTGTAAATCAGGTTTGGAGCCACTACCACCCCATATATATGTATGGAGAGGAGTTTGCAACTGAAAAGAATATTTGTTTTCCCAACAAACTAGGTGAAGTACGGCTTTCATACACAATTACCTCTCAGAAATGAGCTTGTGGAGAGACGTTCGTTCATCTGGCACAATGGTAACGGGTTTTAGGGGAAACTTTTTCTCTTGTTTCTCAGTCTGTTTCCTAGTGCCGGTTTTAAGTTCCTGCAGTTTTCACTGTAAAACCGAGCTGGAGCTAGTACCACCCCATATATATGTATGGAGTGGAGTTGGCAACTTAAAAATAACTTTGTTTTCCCAACAAGCTAGGTGAAGAACGGCTTTCACATGCACTTATCTCTCAGAACTGAGCATGTTGAGAGACGTTCGTTCATCTAGCAAAAAGGGAACGAGTTGCAGGAGAAACTTTTACTCTAGAATCTCACTCTGTTTCCGAGTCACGGGTTGATGTTCCTGCAGTTTTCACTGTAAAATCGAGTTGGAGCTAGTACCTCCCCATATATAAGTATGGAGTGGAGTTTGCAACTGAAAAGAAACTCTGTGTTCCCAACAAGCCAGGTGAAGGACGTCTTTCACACACACTTATCTCTCTGAACTGAGCATGTGGAGAGACTTTCGTTCATCTAGCACAAAAGGAACCGTTTGCCGGAGAAACTTTACTCTTGTTTCTCAATGTGTTTCCTAGTGCCGGTTTGAAGTTCCTGCAGTTTTTTCTGTAAAAACGAGTTGGATCTAGTACATCCCCATACATATATACTGAGTGGAATTTGCACCTGAAAAGGAATTTTGTGTTCCCAACAAGCTTGGTGAAGGACAGCATTCACACACACTTATCTCTCAGAACTGAGCATGTGGAGAGACTTCCGTTCAACTTGAACAAAGAACTGGTTGCAGGAGAAAATTTATTCAGGTTTCTCAGTCTGTTTCCAAGTGCCGGGTTGAAGTTCCTGCATGTTCACGGTAAAAACGGGTAGGTGCTATTACCTACCCATATATATGTATGGTGAGGATTTGCAACTGTAAAGAATCTCTGTGTTTCCAAAAAGTTAGGAAAAGGACGTCTTTCACACACACATATCTCTCAGATCTGAGCATGTGGAGAGACGTTCATTCATCTAGCAAAAAGGGAACGATTTGCAGTGGAAATTTTACTCTAGTTTCTCACTCTGTTTCCAAGTGCCGGTATGAAGTTCCTGCAGTTTTCACTGTAAAACCGTGTTGGAGCTAGTACATACACATTTATTTGAATGGATTGGAGTTGGCAAGTGAAAAGAAACTTTGTGTTCCCAACAAGATAAATGAAGGACGGATTTCAAACACACTTATCTCTCAGAACTGAGCATGTTGAGAGACGTTCGTTCATCTAGGAAAAAGGGAACGAGTTGCAGCAGAAACTTATACTATAGTTTCACAGTCTGTTTCTTAGTGCCGGTTTGAAGTTCCTGCAGTTTTCACTGTAAAACCGAGTTGGAGCTAGTACCTACCCATATATATGTATTGAGTGGATTTTCAACTGAAAGGAGAATTTGTGTTCCCAAAAGCAGTTGAAGAACGGCTTTCACACACACATATCTCTCAGAAATGTGCATGTGGAGAGATGTTCGTTCATCTTGAACAAAGGAACTGGTTGCAGGAGAAAATTTACTCAGGATTCTCAGTCTGTTTCGTAGTGCCGGATTGAAATTCCTGCAGTTTTCACTGTAAAACCGGGTAGGTGCTAGTACCTACCCATATATATGTATGGAGAGGAGTTTGCAACTGTAAAGAATCTCTGTGTTCCCAAAAAGGTAGGTGAAGGACGTCTTTCACACACACTTACCTCTCAGAACTGAGCATGTGGAGAGACGTTCGTTCATCTAGCAAAAAGGAACGAGTTGCAGGAGAAACTATTCCTCTGGTTTCTCAGGCTGTTTCGTTGTGACGGTTTGAAGTTCCTGCAGTTTTCACTGTAAAACCGATTTGGATCTATTACCTCCCCACATATATGTATGGAGTGGAGTTTGCAACTGAAAAGTCACTTTGTCTTCCCAACAAGCTTGGTGAAATTCTGCTTTAACACACAGTTATCTCTCAGAACTTAGCATGTGTAGAGAAGTTCGTTCATCTAGCACAAAAGGAACGTTTTGCAGGAGAAACATTTATTCTGGTTTCTCAGTCTGTTTCCTAGTGCCTTTTTGAAGTTCCTGCAGTTTTCACTGTAAAACCGAGTTGGAGCAAGTACCTCCCCAAATATATGTATGGACTGGTGTATGCAACTGAAAATAATATTTGTTTTCCCAACAAGCTAGGTGAAGGACGGCTTTCACACACACTTTTCTCTCAGAACTCAGCATGTGGAGAGACGTTCATTCACCTAACACAAAGTGAACGGGTTGAAGGGGAAACTTATACACTGGTTTCTCAGTCTGATTCCTAGTGCCGTTTGTAAGTTCCTGCATTTTTCACTGTAAAATAGATTTGGGTCTAGTAAATCCCCATATATATGTATGGAGTGGAGTTTGCAACTGAAAAGAAAATTTGTGTTCCCAACAAGCTTGTTGAAGGACGGCTTTCACACACAATTATCTCTCAGAACTGAGAATGTGCAGAGACGTTCGTTCATCTAGCAAAAATGGAAAGGTTTGCAGGAGAAATTTTTACTCTGGTTTCTCATTCTGTTTCCTAATGAAGGTTTGAACTTCCTGCAGTTTTCACTGTAAAATCGAGTTGGAGCTTTTACCTCCCCATATATATGTATGGATTGGAGTTTGCCTCTGAAAAGAAACTTTGTGTTCCCAAAAAGCTAGGTGTAGGACTTCTTTCACACACACTTATCTCTCAGAACTGGGCATGTGGAGAGACTTTCGTTCATCTAGCACAAAGGTTCGAGTTGCAGGAGAAAATTTCACTCCGGTTTCTCAGTCTGTTTCCTAGTGCCGGTTTGAAGTTCCTGCAGTTTTCACTGTAAAACAGAGTTGGAGCTAGTACCTCCCCAAATATATGTATGGAGTGCTGTTTTCAACTGAAAATAATATTTTTTTTCCCAACAAGCTAGGTGAAGGACTTCTTTCACACATACTTTTCTCTCAGAACACAGCATGTGGAGAGACGTTCATTCACCTAGCACAAAGTGAACGGGTTGAAGGGGAAACGTATCCACTTGTTTCTCAGTCTGATTCCTAGTGCCGGTTGTAAGTTCCTGCATTTTTCACTGTAAAATAGATTTGGGTCTAGTAAATCCCCATATATATGTATGGAGTGGAGTTTACAACTGAAAAGAAAATTTGTGTTCCCAACAAGCTAGGTGAAGGACGGCTTTCACACACACTTATCTCTCAGAACTGAGCATGTGCAGAGACGTTCGTTCATCTAGCAAAAATGGAACGGGTTGCAGGAGTAACTATTCCTCTGGTTTCTCAGCCTGCTTCGTTGTGCCGGTTTGAAGTTCCTGCAGTTTTCACTGTAAAACCGTTTTGGATATAGTACCTCCCCATATATATGTATGGAGTGGAGTTTTCAACTGAAAAGTCACTTTGTCTTCCCAACAAGCTTGGTGAAATTCGGCTTTCACACACACTTATCTCTCAGAACTTAGCATGTGTAGAGAAGTTCATTCATCTAGCACAAAGGGAACGTTTTGCAGGAGAAACATTTACTCTGGTTTCTCAGTCTGTTTCCTAGTGCCGGTTTGAAGTTCCTGCAGTTTTCACTGTAAAACCGAGTTGGAACTTTTACCTCCCCAAATATATGTATTGAGTGGTGTTTGCAACTGAAAATAATATTTGTTTTCCCAACAAGATAGGTGAAGTACGGCTTTCACACACACTTATATCTCAGAACTGAACATGTGCAGAGAAGTTCGTTCATCTAGCACAAAGGGAAATGTTTGCAGGAGAAATTTTTATTCTGGTTTCTCCGTCTGTTTCCTACTGCCGGTTTGAACTTCCAGCAGTTTTCACTGTAAAACCGAGATGGAGCTTGTACCTTCCCATATATATCTATGGACTATAGTTTGCCTCTGAAAAGAAACTTTGTGTTCCCAAAAAGCTTGTTGAAGGACGGCTTTCACACACGCTTATCTCTCAGAACTGAGCATGTGGAGAGACTATCGTTCATCTAGCACAAAAGGAACGGTTTGCTGGAGAAACTTTTACTCAGGTTTCTCAGTCTCTTTCCTAGTGCCGATTTGAATTTCCTGCAGCTTTCACTGTAAAACGGATTTGGAGCTTGTACCTCCCCATATATATGTATGGAGTTGTGTTGGCAACTGAAAACAAACTCTGTGTTCCCAACAAGCTATGTGAAGGACGTCTTTCACACACACTTATCTCTCAGAACTGAGCATGTGGAGAGACGCTCGTTCATCTAGCAAAAAGTAACGGGTGTGCAGGAGAAACTATTCCTCTGGTTTCTCAGCCTGTTTCGTTGTGCCGGTTTGAAGTTCCTGCAGTTTTCAGTGTAAAACCGATTTTGATCTAGTACCTCCCCATATATATGTATGGAGTGGAATTTGCAACTGATAAGTCACTTTGTCTTCCCAACAAGCTTGGTGAAATTCTGCTTTCACACACACTTATCTCTCAGAAATTAGCATGTGTAGAGAAGTTCGTTCATCTAGCACACAGGGAACGTTTTGCAGGAGAAACATTTACTCTGGTTTCTCAGTCTGTTACCTAGTGCCGTTTTGAAGTTCCTGCAGTTTTCAATGTAAAACCGAGTTGGAGTAAGTACCTCCCCAAATATATGTATGGAGTGGTGTTTGCAAATGAAAATAATATTTGTTTTCCCAACAAGCTAGGTGAAGGACGGCTTTCACACACACTTTTCTCTCAGAACTCAGCATGTGGAGAGACGTTCATTCACCTAGCACAAAGTTAACGGGTTGAAGGGGAAACTTATACACTGGTTTCGCAGTCTGATTCCTATTGCCGGTTTTAAGTTCCTGCATTTTTCACTGTAAAATAAATTTGGGTCTAGTAATTCCCCATATATATGTATGGAGTGGAGTTTGCAACTGAAAAGAAAATTTGTGTTCCCAACAAGCTAGGTGAAGGACGGATTTCAAACACACTTATCTGTCAGAACTTAGCATGTGCAGAGACGTTCGTTCATCTAGCACAAAGGGACAGGTTTGCAGGAGAAACTTTTACTCTGGTTTCTCAGTCTGTTTCCTAGTGCCAGTTTGAAATTCCTGTAGTTTTCACTGTAAAACCGAGTTGGAGCTTGTACCCACCCATATATATGTATGGATTGCAGTTAGCCTCTGAAAAGAATCTATGTGTTCCCAAAAAGCTTGGTGAAGGACGGCTTTCACAAACACTTATCTCTCAGAACTGAGCATGTGGAGAGACTATCGTTCATCTAGCACAAAAGGAACGGTTAGCAGGAGAAAATTTTACTCCGGTTTCTCAGTCTCTTTCCTACTGCAGGTTTGAATTTCCTGCAGTTTTCACTGTAAAACGGATTTGGAGCTAGTACCTCCCCATATATATGTATGGAGTGGTGTTGGCAACTGAAAACAAACTCTGTGCTCCCAACAAGCTACGTGAAGGAAGTTTTTCACACACGCTTATCTCTCAGAACTGAGCATGTGGAGAGATGTTCGTTCATGTAGCACAAAGGGAACGGTTTGCAGGAGAAACTATTCCTCTGGTTTCTCAGCCTGTTTCGTTGTGCCGGTTTGTAGTTCCTGCAGTTTTCACTGTAAAACCGATTTGGATCTAGTACCTCCCCATATATATGTATGGAGTGGAGTTTGCAACTGAAAAGTCACTTTGTCTTCCCAACAAGCTTGGTGAAATTCTGCTTTCACACACACTTATCTCTCAGAACTTAGCATGTGTAGAGAAGTTCGTTCATCTAGCACAAAGGGTACGTTTTGCAGGAGAAACATTTACTCTGGTTTCTCAGTCTGTTTCCTACTGCCGGTTTGAACTTCCTGCAGTTTTCACTGTAAAACCGAGTTGGAGCTTGTACCTAACCATATATATATATGGATTGGAGTTTGCCTCTGAAAAGAAACTATGTGTTCCCAAAAAGCTTGGTGAAGGACGGCTTTCAAAACACTTATCTCTCAGAACTGAGCATGAGGAGAGACTATCGTTCATCTAGCACAAAAGGAACGGTTTGCAGGAGAATCTTTTACTCAGGTTTCTCAGTCTCTTTCCTAGTTCCGGTTTGAATTTCCTGCAGTTTTCACTGTAAAACGGATTTGGAGCTAGTACCTCCCCATATATATATATGGAGTGGTGTTGGCAACTGAAAACAAACTCTGTGTTCCCAACAAGCTAGGTGATGTAAGTTTTTCAAACACACATATCTCTCAGAACGGAGCATGTGGAGAGATGTTCGTTCATCTAGCACAAATGGAACGGGATGAAGGGGAAACTTCTACTCTGGTTTCTCAGTCTGTTTCCTAGTGCCAGTTTGAAGTTCATGTAGTTTTCACTGTAAAACCGAGTTGAGGCTAGTACGTCCCCATATATAAGTACGGAGAGGGGTTTGCAACTGAAAAGAAACTCGGTGTTCCCAACAAGATAGGTGAAGGACGACTTTCACACACACTTATCTCTCAGAACTGAGCATGTGGAGAGAATTTCTTTCATCTAGCACAAAGGGAAAATTTTGCAGGAGAAACTTTTACTCTGGTTTCTCAGACTGTTTCCTATTGCCGGTTTGAAGTTCCTGCAATTTTCACTGTAAAACGGTGTAGGAGCTAGTACCTACCCATATATATTTATGGAGAGGAGTTTGCACCTGAAAAGAATCTCTGTGTTCCCAACAAGCTAGGTGAAGGACGTCTTTCACACACACTTATCTCTCAGAACTGAGCACGTGGAGAGAATTTCGTTCATCTAGGAAAAAGGGAACGAGATGCAGCAGAAACTTATACTATAGTTTCACAGTCAATTTCCTAGTACCGGTTTGATGTTCCTGCAGTTTTCACTATTAAACCGATTTGGAGATAGTACCTCCCCATATATATGTATGGAGTGGTGTTGGTTACTGAAAGTAGACTTTGTGTTCCCAACAAGTTAGGTGAAGGACGGTTTTCATACACACTTATCTCTCTGAATTGAGCTTGTTGAGAGACGTTCGTTCATCTAGCAAAAAGGGAACGGGTTGCAGGGGAAATATTTACACTAGTTTCTCAGTCTGTTTCCTAGTGCCGTTTTGAAGTTCCTGAAGTTTTCACTGTAAAACCGAGTTGGAGATATTAAAACCCCATATATATTTATGGAGTGGAGATGGCAATTGAAAAGAAACTATGTGTTCCCAACAAGTTAATTGAAGGTCGGCTTTCACACTCACTTATTTCTCAGAACTGAGCATGTGGAGAAACGTTCGTTCATCAAGCAAAATGTGAACGGGTTACAGTTGAAACTTTTAATCTAGTTTCTCAGTCTGTTTCCTAGTGCAGGTTTGAATTTCCTGCAGTTTTCAATGTAAAACTTAGTTGGATCTAGTACCGCCCCGTATATATGTATGGATTGGGTATTGCTACTGAAAGGAGACTTTGTGATCCCAAAAAGCTAGGTGAAGGACAGCTATCACACACAATTATCTCTCAGAACTGAGCATGTGGAGAGACGTTCGTTCATCTAGCACAATGTGAAGGGGTTGCATGAGAAAAATTTAGGCCGGTTTCTCAGACTGTTTCCTAGTGCCGGTTTGATGTTCCTGCAGTTTTCACTGTACAACCGAGTTGGAGCTATTACCTCCCCATATATATGTATGGATTGGAGTTTGCAACTGAAAAGAAACTTTGTTTTCCCAGCAAGCATGGTGAAGGACGGCTTTCACACACACATATCTCTCAGAACTGAGCATGTGGAGAGACGTTCGTTCATCTAGCACAAAGGAACGTGTTGCAGGAGAAACTTTTACTCAGGTTTCTCAGACTTTTTCCTAGTTCCTGATGGAAGTTCCTGCAGTTTTCACTGTAAAAGAGATCTGGAGCTAGTACATCCCCATACATATGTATTGAGTGGAGTTTGCAACTTTAACCATCTTTGTGTTCCCAAAAAGCTAGGTGAAGAACGGCTTTCACACACAATTATCTCTCAGATCTGAACATGTGCTGAGACTTTCTTTCATCTAGCACAACGTGAAAGGTTTGCAGGAGAAACTTTTACTCTGGTTTCTCTAGTCTGTTTCCTAGTGCCGGTTTGAAGTTCTTGTAGTTTTCACTGTAAAACCGAGTTGGAGCTATTACCACACCATATATATGAATGGAGTGGTGTTGGCAACTGAAAAGAAACTATGTGATCCCAACAAGCTAGGTGAAGGACGTCTTTCACACACAGATATCTCTCAGAACTGAGCATGTGGAGTGAAGTTCGTTCATCTAGCAAAAAGGGAAAGGGTTGCAGGAGAAATTTTTACTCTGGTATCTCAGACTGTTTCCTAGTGCCGGTTTGAAGTTCCTGCTGTTTTCACTGTAAAATGGTGTAATAGCTAGTACCTACCCATATGTATTTATGGAGAGGAGTTTGCAACTGAAAAGAATCTCTGTATTCCCAACAAGCTAGGTGAAGTAATTCTTTCACACACACTTATATGTCAGAACTGATCATGTGGAGAGAATTTCGTTCATATAGCACATAGGAAAGGGTTGCAGGAGAAACTTTTACTCAGACTACTCAGTCTTTTTCCTAGAGCCTGTTTGAAGTTCCTACAGTTTTCACTGTAAAACAGAGTTTGAGCTAATACATACCAAATATATGTATGGAGTGGTGTTGGCAAATGGAAAGAAATTATTTTTTCCCAATAAGCATGTTGAAGGACGGCTTTCACACACACTTAACTCTCAGAACTGAGCATGTGGAGAGACTTTCTTTCATCTAGCACAAAGGGAACGTGATGCAGGAGAAATTTTACTCTAGTTTCTCAGTCTGTTTCTTAGTGCCGGTTTGAAGTTCCTGCAGTTTTCACTGTAAAACCGAGTTGGATCTAGTACCTCCCCATATATATGTATGGAGTGGAGTTTGCAAATGAAAGGAGACTTTGTGATCCCAAAAAGCTAGGTGAAGGACAGCTATCACACACAATTATCTCTCAGACCTGAGCATGTGGAGAGACGTTCGTTCATCTAGCACAATGTGAAGTTGTTGCTTAAGAAACATTTACGCCGGTTTCTCAGACTGTTTCCAAGTGCCGGTTTGAAGTTCCTGCAGTTTTCACTGTACAACTGAGTTCGAGCTAGTACCTCCCCATATATATGTATGGATTGGAGTTTGCAAATGAAAAGAAACTTTGTTTTCCCAGCAAGCAAGGTGAAGGACGGCTTTCACACACATAAATCTCTCAGAACTGAGCATATGGAGAGACGTTCGTTCATCTAGCACAAAGGAACGTGTTTCAGGAGAAACTTTTACTCAGTTTTCTCAGGTTTTTTCCTAGTTCCTGAAGGAATTTCCTGCAGTTTTCACTGTAAAACAGATCTGGAGCTAGTACATCCCCATACATATGTATTGAGTGGAGTTTGCAACTTAAAACAAACTTTGTGTTCCCAAAAAGCTAGGTGAAGTACTGCTTTCACACACAATTATCTCTCAGAACTGAGCATGTGGAGTGAAGTTCGTTCATCTAGCACAAAGGGAAAGGAATGCAGGAGAAACTTTTACTCTGGTTTCTCAGACTGTTTCCTAGTGCCGGTTTGAAGTTCCTGCTGTTTTCACTGTAAAACTGTGTAATAGCTAGTACCTACCCATATATATTTATGGAGAGGAGTTTGCAACTGAAAAGAATCTCTTTTTTCCCAACAAGCTAGGTGAAGTAATTCTTTCACACACACTTATCTCTCAGAACTGATCATGTGGAGAGAATTTCGTTCATATAGCACAAAGGAAAGTGTTGCAGGAGAAACTTTTACTCAGATTTCTCAGTCTTTTTCCTAGAGCCTCTTTGAAATTCCTACATTTTTCACTGTAAAACAGAGTTTGAGCTTCTACTTACCCATATATATGTATGGAGTGGAGTTGGCAAATGAAAAGAAGTTTTTTTTTTCCCAATAAGCTTGGTGAAGTACGGCTTTCACACACACTTATCTCTCAGAACTGAGCATGTGGAGAGACTTTCTTTCATCTAGCACAAGGGGAACGGGATGCAGGAGAAATTCTACTCTAGTTTCTCAGTCTGTTTCTTAGTACTGGTTTGAAGTTCCTGCAGTATTTACTGTAAAACCAAGTTGGAGCTTGTACCTACCCATATATATGTATTGAGTGGAGTTTCAACTGAAAGGAGACTTGTGTTCCCAAAAAGCAGTTGAAGAACGGCTTTCACACACACATATCTCTCAGAACTGAGCATGTGGAGAGACGTTCGTTCATCTTGAACAAAGGAACTGGTTGCAGGAGAAAATTTGCTCAGGATTCTCAGTCTGTTTCGTAGTGCCGGATTGAAATTCCTGCAGTTTTCACTGTAAAAACGGGTAGGTGCTAGTACCTACCCATATATATGTATGGAGAGGAGTTTGCATCTGTAAAGAATCTGTGTGTTCCCAAAAAGGTAGGTGAAGGACTTCTTTCACACACACTTATCTCTCAGAACTGGGCATGTGGAGAGGCTTTCGTTCATCTAGCACAAAGGTTCGAGTTGCAGGAGAAACTTTCACTCCGGTTTCTCAGTCTGTTTCCTAGTGCCGGTTTGAAGTTCCTGCAGTTTTCACTGTAAAACAGAGTTGGAGCTAGTACCTCCCCAAATATATGTATGGAGTGCTGTTTTCAACTGAAAATAATATTTTTTTTCCCCAACAAGCTAGGTGAAGGACGGCGTTCACACATACTTTTCTCTCAGAACACAGCATGTGGAGAGACGTTCATTCACCTAGCACAAAGTAAACGGGTTGAAGGGGAAACGTATCCACTGGTTTCTCAGTCTGATTCCTAGTGCCGGTTATAAGTTTCTGCATTTTTCACTGTAAAATAGATTTGGGTCTAGTAAATCCCCATATATATGTATGGAGTGGAGTTTGCAACTGAAAAGAAAATTTGTGTTCCCAACAAGCTAGGTGAAGGACGGCTTTCACACACACTTATCTCTCAGAACTGAGCATGTGCAGAGACGTTCGTTCATCTAGCAAAAAGGGAACCGGTTGCAGGAGTAACTATTCCTCTGGTTTCTCAGCCTGCTTCGTTGTGCCGGTTTGAAGTTCCTGCAGTTTTCACTGTAAAACCGTTTTGGATATAGTACCTCCCCATATATATGTATGGAGTGGAGTTTTCAACTGAAAAGTCACTTTGTCTTCCCAACAAGCTTGGTGAAATTCTGCTTTCACACACACTTATCTCTCAGAACTTAGCATGTGTAGAGAAGTTCATTCATCTAGCACAAAGGGAACGTTTTGCAGGAGAAACATTTACTCTGGTTTCTCAGTCTGTTTCCTAGTGCCGGTTTGAAGTTCCTGCAGTTTTCACTGTAAAACCGAGTTGGAACTTTTACCTCCCCAAATATATGTATTGAGTGGTGTTTGCAACTGAAAATAATATTTGTTTTCCCAACAAGATAGGTGAAGTACGGCTTTCACACACACTTATATCTCAGAACTGAGCATGTGCAGAGAAGTTCGTTCATCTAGCACAAAGGGAAATGTTTGCAGGAGAAATTTTTACTCTGGTTTCTCCGTCTGTTTCCTACTGCCGGTTTGAACTTCCTGCAGTTTTCACTGTAAAACCGAGTTGGAGCTTTTACCTTCCCATATATATCTATGGACTATAGTTTGCCTCTGAAAAGAAACTTTGTGTTCCCAAAAAGCTTGTTGAAGGACGGCTTTCACACACGCTTATCTCTCAGAACTGAGCATGTGGAGAGACTATCGTTCATCTAGCACAAAAGGAACGGTTTGCTGTAGAAACTTTTACTCAGGTTTCTCAGTCTCTTTCCTAGTGCCGGTTTGAATTTCCTGCAGCTTTCACTGTAAAACGGATTTGGAGCTAGTACCTCCCCATATATATGTATGGAGTTGTGTTGGCAACTGAAAACAAACTCTGTGTTCCCAACAAGCTATGTGAAGGACGTCTTTCACACACACTTATCTCTCAGAACTGAGCATGTGGAGAGACGCTCGTTCATCTAGCAAAAAGGAACGGGTTGCAGGAGAAACTATTCCTCTGGTTTCTCAGCCTGTTTCGTTGTGCCGGTTTGAAGTTCCTGCAGTTTTCAGTGTAAAACCGATTTTGATCTAGTACCTCCCCATATATATGTATGGAGTGGAATTTGCAACTGATAAGTCACTTTGTCTTCCCAACAAGCTTGGTGAAATTCTGCTTTCACACACACTTATCTCTCAGAAATTAGCATGTGTAGAGAAGTTCGTTCATCTAGCACACAGGGAACGTTTTGCAGGAGAAACATTTACTCTGGATTCTCAGTCTGTTTCCTAGTGCCGTTTTGAAGTTCCTGCAGTTTTCACTGTAAAACCGAGTTGGAGTAAGTACCTCCCCAAATATATGTATGGTGTGGTGTTTGCAAATGAAAATAATATTTGTTTTCCCAACAAGCTATGTGAAGGACGGCTTTCACACACACTTTTCTCTCAGAACTCAGCATGTGGAGAGACGTTCATTCACCTAGCACAAGTTAACGGGTTGAAGGGGAAACTTATACACTGGTTTCTCAGACTGTTTCCTAGTGCCGGTTTGAAGTTCCTGCAATTTTCACTGTAAAACGGTGTAGGAGCTAGTACCTACCCATATATATTTATGGAGAGGAGTTTGCATCTGAAAAGAATCTCTGTGTTCCCAACAAGCTAGGTGAAGGACGTCTTTCACACACACTTATCTCTCAGAACAGAGCACGTGGAGAGAATTTCGTTCATCTAGGAAAAAGGGAACGAGATGCAGCAGAAACTTATACTATAGTTTCACAGTCAATTTCCTAGTACCGGTTTGATGTTCCTGCAGTTTTCACTATTAAACCGATTTGGAGATAGTACTTCCCCATATATATGTATGGAGTGGTGTTGGCAACTGAAAGTAGACTTTGTGTTCCCAACAAGTTAGGTGAAGGACGGTTTTCATACACACTTATCTCTCTGAATTGAGCTTGTTGAGAGACGTTCGTTCATCTAGCAAAAAGGGAACGGGTTGCAGGGGAAATATTTACACTAGTTTCTCAGTCTGTTTCCTAGTGTCGGTTTGAAGTTCCTGAAGTTTTCACTGTAAAACCGAGTTGGAGATATTAAATCCCCATATATATTTATGGAGTGGAGATGGAAATTGAAAAGAAACTATGTTTTCCCAACAAGTTAATTGATGGTCGGCTTTCACACTCACTTATTTCTCAGAACTGAGCATGTGGAGAAACGTTCGTTCATCAAGCAAAATGTGAACGGGTTACAGTTGAATCTTTTAATCTAGTTTCTCAGTCTGTTTCCTAGTGCAGGTTTGAATTTCCTGCAGTTTTCAATGTAAAACTTAGTTGGATCTAGTACCGCCCCGTATATATGTATGGATTGGGTATTGCTACTGAAAGGAGACTTTGTGATCCCAAAAAGCTAGGTGAAGGACAGCTATCAGACACAATTATCTCTCAGAACTAAGCATGTGGAGAGACGTTCGTTCATCTAGCACAATGTGAAGGGGTTGCATGAGAAAAATTTAGGCCGGTTTCTCAGACTGTTTCCTAGTGCCGGTTTGATGTTCCTGCAGTTTTCACTGTACAACCGAGTTGGAGCTATTACCTCCCCATATATATGTATGGATTGGAGTTTGCAACTGAAAAGAAACTTTGTTTTCCCAGCAAGCATGGTGAAGGACGGCTTTCACACACACATATCTCTCAGAACTGAGCATGTGGAGAGACGTTCGTTCATCTAGCACAAAGGAACGTGTTGCAGGAGAAACTTTTACTCAGGTTTCTCAGTCTTTTTCCTAGTTCCTGATGGAAGTTCCTGCAGTTTTCACTGTAAAAGAGATCTGGAGCTAGTACATCCCCATACATATGTATTGAGTGGAGTTTGCAACTTTAACCATCTTTGTGTTCCCAAAAAGCTAGGTGAAGAACGGCTTTCACACACAATTATCTCTCAGATCTGAACATGTGCTGAGACTTTCTTTCATCTAGCACAAAGTGAAAGGTTTGCAGGAGAAACTTTTACTCTGGTTTCTCTAGTCTGTTTCCTAGTGCCGGTTTGAAGTTCCTGTAGTTTTCACTGTAAAACCGAGTTGGAGCTATTACCACACCATATATATGAATGGAGTGGTGTTGGCAACTGAAAAGAAACTATGTGATCCCAACAAGCTAGGTGAAGGACGTCTTTCACACACAGATATCTCTCAGAACTGAGCATGTGGAGTGAAGTTCGTTCATCTAGCAAAAAGGGAAAGGGTTGCAGGAGAAATTTTTACTCTGGTATCTCAGACTGTTTCCTAGTGCCGGTTTGAAGTTCCAGCTGTTTTCACTGTAAAATGTTGTAATAGCTAGTACCTACCCATATGTATTTATGGAGAGGAGTTTGCAACTGAAAAGAATCTCTGTATTCCCAACAAGCTAGGTGAAGTAATTCTTTCACACACACTTATATGTCAGAACTGATCATGTGGAGAGAATTTCGTTCATATAGCACATAGGAAAGGGTTGCAGGAGAAACTTTTACTCAGACTACTCAGTCTTTTTCCTAGAGCCTGTTTGAAGTTCCTACAGTTTTCACTGTAAAACAGAGTTTGAGCTAATACATACCAAATATATGTATGGAGTGGTGTTGGCAAATGGAAAGAAATTATTTTTTCCCAATAAGCATGTTGAAGGACGGCTTTCACACACACTTATCTCTCAGAACTGAGCATGTGGAGAGACTTTCTTTCATCTAGCACAAAGGGAACGTGATGCAGGGGAAATTTTACTCTAGTTTCTCAGTCTGTTTCTTAGTGCCGGTTTGAAGTTCCTGCAGTTTTCACTGTAAAACCGAGTTGGAGCTAGTACCTCCCCATATATATGTATTGAGTGGAGTTTGCAACTGAAAGGAGAATTTGTGTTCCCAACAAGCAGTTGAAGAACGGCTTTCACACACACATATCTCTCAGAACTGAGCATGTGGAGAGACGTTAGTTCATCTTGAACAAAGTAACTGGTTGCAGGAGAAAATTTACTCAGTATTCTCAGTCTGTTTCGTAGTGCTGTTTTGAAATTCCTGCAGTTTTCACTATAAAAACTTGTAGGTGCTAGTACCTACCCACATATATGTATGGAGAGGAGTTTGCAACTGTAAAGAATCTCTGTGTTCCCAAAAAGATAGGTGAAAGACGTCTTTCACACACACTTATCTCTCAGAACTGAGCATGTGGAGAGACGTTCGTTCATCTAGCTAAAAGGGAACGGGTTGCAGGAGAAACTATTCCTCTGGTTTCTCAGCCTGTTTCGTTGTGCCGGTTTGAAGTTCCTGCAGTTTTCACTGTAAACCCGATTTGGATCTAGTACCTCCCCATGTATATGTATGGAGTAGAGTTTGCAACTGAAAAGTCACTTTGTCTTCCCAACAATTTGGTGAAATTCTGCTTTCACACACACTTACCTCTCAGAACTTAGCATGTGTAGAGAAGTTCGTTCATCTAGCACAAAGGGAAAGTTTTGCAGGAGAAACATTTACTCTGGTTTCTCAGACTGTTTCCTAGTGCCGGTTTGATGTTCCTGCAGTTTTCACAGTAAAACCGAGTTGGAGCTAGTACCTCCCCAAATATATGTATGGATTGTTGTTTGCAACTGAAAATATTATTTGTTTTCCCAACAAGCTAGGTGAAGGACAGCTTTCACACACACTTTTCTCTCAGAACTCAGCATGTGGAGAGACTTTCTTTCACCTAGCACAAAGTGAACGGGGTGAAGGGGAAACTTACACACTGGTTTCTCAGTCTGATTCCTAGTGCCGGTTGTAAGTTCCTGCATTTTTCACTGTAAAATAGATTTGGGACTATTAAATCCCCATATATATGTATGTAGTGGAGTTTGCAACTGAAAAGAAAATTTGTGTTCCCTACAAGCTAGGTGAAGTACGGCTTCCACACACACTTATCTCTCAGAACTGAGTATGTGCAGAGACGTTCGTTCATCTAGCACAAAGGGAAAGGTTTGCAGGAGAAACTTTTACTCTGGTTTCTCAGTCTGTTTCCTAGTGCCGGTTTGAACTTCCTGCAGTTTTCACTGTAAAACCGAGTTGGAGCTTGTACCTCCCCATATATATGTATGGATTGGAGTTTGCCTCTGAAAAGAAACTTTGTGTTCCCAAAAAGCTTGGTGAAGGACGGCTTTCACAAACACTTATCTCTCAGAACTGAGCATGTGGAGAGACTATCGTTCATCTAGCACAAAAAGAACGGTTTGCACGAGAAACTTTTACTCAGGTTTCTCAGTCTCTTTCCTAGTGCAGGTTTGAATTTCCTGCAGTTTTCACTGTAAAACGGATTTGGAGATAGTACCTCCCCATATATATATATGGAGTGGTGTTGGCAACTGAAAACAAACTCTGTGTTCCCAACAAGCTAAGTGAAGGAAGTTTTCACACACACTTATCTCTCAGAAATGAGCATGTGTAGAGATGTTCGTTCATCTAGCACAATGGGAAAGGGATGAAGGGGAAACTTTTACTCTGGTTTCTCAGTCTGTTTCCTAGTGCCAGTTTGAAGTTCCTGTAGTTTTCACTGTAATATCGTTTTGGAGCTAGTACCTCCCCATATATATGTACGGAGTGGAGTTTTCAACTGAAAAGAATCTCGGTGTTCCCAACAAGGTAGGTGAAGGACGTCTTTCACACACACTTATCTCTCTGACCTGAACATGTGGAGAGACGTTCGTTCATCTAGCACAAAGGGAAAGGGTTGCGGTAGAAACTGTACTCTTGTTTCTCAATGTGTTTCCTAGTGCCGTTTTTAAGTTCCTGCAGTTTTCACTGTAAAACCGAGTTGGAACTAGTACCTCCCCATAAATATCTACTGAGTGGAATTTGCAACTGAAAAGAAATTTTGTGTTCCCAACAAGCTTGTTGAAGGACGGCTTTCACACACACTTATCACTCAGAAATCTGCATGTGCAGAGACGTTCGTTCATCTGGCACAAAGGGAACGGTTTGCAGGAGAAACTTTTACTCTGGTTTCTGAGTCTGTTTCCTAGTGCCGGTTTGAACTTCCTGTAGTTTCACTGTAATACCGTGTTGGAGCTTGTACCTCCCCATATATATGTATGGATTGGAATTTGCCTCTGAAAAGAAACTATGTGTTCCCAAAAAGAATGGAGAAGGACGGCTTTCACAAGCACTTTTCTCTCAGAACTGAGCATGTGGAGGGGCGTTCGTTCATCTAGGAAATTTGGAACGAGTTGCAGGAGAATCTTTTACTCTATTTTCTCAGTTTGTTTCCTAGTGCCGGTTTGAAGTTCCTGCACTTTTCATTGTAAAACCGAGTTGGAGCTTGTATATCCCCATATATATGTATTGAGTGGTGTTTGCAACTGAAAGGAGACTTGGTGTTCCCAAAAAGCAGTTGAAAAATGGCTTTCACACAAAATTATCTCTCAGAACTGAGAATGTGCAGAGACTTTCTTCATCTAGCACAAAGGGAAAGGTTTGCAGGAGAAAATTTTACTCTGGTTTCTTAGTCTATTTCCTAGTGCCGGTTTGATGTTCCTGCAGTTTTCACTGTAAAACCGAGTTTGAGCTAGAACCACACCATATATATGAATGGAGTGGTGTTTGTAACTGAAAAGAAACTATGTGATCGCAACAAGCTAGGTTAAGGACGTCGTTCAAACACAGTTATCTCTCAGAACTGAGCAGGTGGAGAGAAGTTCTTTCATCTAGCACAAAGGGAACGGGTTGCATGAGAAAATTTACTCTGGTTTCTCAGACTGTTTCCTAGTGCCGTTTTCAAGTTCCTGCAGTTTTCACTGTAAAACGGTGTAGGAGCTAGTTCCTACCCATATATATTTATGGAGACGAGTTTGCAGCTGAAAAGAATCTCTGTGTTCCCAACAAGCTAGGTGAAGGACGTCTTTCAGACACACTTATATCTCAGAACTGAGCATGTGTAGAGACCTTCGTTCATCTAGCAAACAAGGAACGAGTTGCAGGATCAACTATTACTGTAGTTTCTCAGTCTGTTTCCTAGTGCCGGTTTGAATTTCCTGCAGTTTTCACCGTAAAACCGAGTTGGAGCTAGTACCTACCGATATATATGTATGGATTGGAGTTTGCAACTTTAAGGAGTCTTTGTGTTCCCAACAAGCTAGGTGAAGGATGGCATTCACACACAATTATCTCTCAGAACTGAGCATGTGGAGAGACATTCGTTCATCTAGGAAAATGGGATCGAGATGCAGTAGAAACTTTTTCTCTATTTTCTCAGTTTGTTTCCTAGTGCCGGTTTGAAGTTCCTGCAGTTTTTACTGTAAAACCGAGTTGGAGCTAGTACCTCCCCATATATATGTATTGAGTGGATTTTGCAACTGAAAGGAGACTTTGTGTTCCCAACAAGCAGTTGAAGATCGGCTTTCACACACACATATCTCTCAGAACTGAGCATGTGGAGAGACGTTCGTTCATCTAGCACAATGGGAACGGGATGCAAGAGAAACTATTACTCTGGATTCTTAGCCTGCTTCGTAGTGCCGGTTTCAAGTTCCTGCAGTTTTCAATGTAAAACCTATTTGGTGCTAGTATCTCCCCATATATTTGTATGGAGTGGAGTTTTCAACTGAAAAGTCACTTTGTCTTCCCAAAAAGCTTGGTGAAGTTCTGCTTTCACACACACTTATTTCTCAGAAATTAGCATGTGTAGAGACGTTCTTTCCTCTAGCACAAAGGGAACGGGTTGCAGGAGAAACATTTACTCTGGTTTCTCAGTATGTTTCCTAGTGCCGGTTTGAATTTCCTGCAATTTTCACTGTAAATCAGGGTTGGAGCAACTACCTCCCCATATATATGTATGGAGAGGAGTTTGCAACTGAAAAGAATATTTGTTTTCCCAACAAACTAGGTGAAGTACGGCTTTCATACACAATTATCTCTCAGAAATGAGCTTGTGGAGAGACGTTCGTTCATCTAGCACAAAGGTAACGGGTTTTAGGGGAAACTATTACTCTTGTTTCTCAGTCTGTTTCCTAGTGCCGTTTTGAAGTTCCTGAATTTTTCAGTATAAAACCGAGTTGGAGCTAGTTCCTCCCCATATATATATGGAGTGGAGTTGGCAAATTAAAGTAACTTGGTTTTCCCAAAAACCTAGGTGAAGGAAGGCTTTCACACGCACTTATCTCTCAGAACTGAGCATGTGGAGAGATGTTCGTTCATCTAGCACAAAAGGAACGGTTTGCAGGAGAAACTTTTTCTCTGGTTTCTCTGTCTGTTTCCTAGTGCGGGTTTGAATTTCCTGCAGTTTTCACTGTAAAACCGATTTGGAGCTAGTACCTCCCCATATATATGTATGGAGTGGTGTTTGCAACTGAAAAGAAACTCTGTGTTCCCAACAAGCTAGGTGAAGTACGTCTTTTACACACACTTATCTCTCAGAACTGAGCATGTGGAGAGAAGTTCGTTCATCTAGCACAAAGGGAACGGGATGCAGAAGAAACTTTTACTATGGTTTCTCAGTCTGTTTCTTAGTGTCTGTTTTAATTTCCTGCAGTTTTCACTGTAAAACCGTGTTGGAGCTAGTACTTCCCCATATATATTTATGGAGTGGTGTTCCAACTGAAAAGTAACATTGTGTTCCCAAGAAGCTAGGTGAAGTACGTCTTTTACACACACTTATCTCTCAGAACTGAGCATGTGGAGAGACGTTCGTTCATCTAGCAAAAAGGAAACGAGTTGCAGGAGAAACTTTTACTATAATTTCACAGTCAATTTCCTAGTGCCGTTTTGATGTTCCTGCAGTTTTCACTGTAAAACCGAGTTGGAGATAATACCTCCCCATATATATGTATGGAGTGGTGTTTGCAACTGAAAGGAGGCTTTGTGTTCCCAACAAGCAAGGTGAACAATGGTTTTCATACACACTTATCTCTCAGAACTGAGCTTGGGGAGAGACGTTCGTTCATCTACCACAAAGGGAACGGGTTGCAGGGGAAAAATTTTCTCTGGTTTCTCAGTCTGTTCCTTAGTGTCGGATTGAATTTCCTGCAGTTTTCACTGTAAAACCGAGTTGGAGCTATTACCTCCCCATATATATGTATGGAGTGGAGTTGGAAACTGAAAAAAATCTATGTGTTCCCAACAAGCAATGTGAAGGACGTCTAACACACACTTATCTCTGAACTGAGCATGTGGAGAGACGTTCGTTCATCTAGCACAAAGGGATCGATTTGCAGGAGAAATTTTACTCTGATTTCTCAGACTGTTTCCTAGTGCCGGTTTGAAGTTCCTGCAGTTTTCACTGTAAAACGGTGTAGGAGATAGTACCTACCCATATATATTTATGGAGAGGAGTTTGCAACTGAAAAGAATCTCTGTTTTCCCAACAAGCTAGGTGAAGGAAGTCTTTCACACACACTTATCTCTCAGAACTGAGCATGTGGACAGACTTTCGTTCATCTAGCACAAAGGAACTGGTTGCAGGAGAAATTTTACTCAGGTTTCTCAGTCTGTTTCCTAGAGCCTGTTTGAAGTTCCTGCAGTTTTCACTGTAAAACAGAGTTTGAGCTTGTACCTCCCCATATATATGTATGGAGTGGTGTTGGCAACTGAAAAGAAACTTTGTTTTCCCAACAAGCTAGGTGAAGGACGGCTTTCACACACACATAACTCTCAGAACTGAGCATGTGGAGAGACTTTCGTTCATCTAGCACAAAGAAACGGGTTGCAGGAGAATCTTTTACTCAGGTTTCTCAGTCTGTTTCCTAGTGCCGGTTTGAATTTCCTGCATTTTTCACTGTAAAATCGAGTTGGAGTTAGTACCTCCCCATATATATGTATGGAGTAGAGTTGGCAACTGAAAATTAACTTTGTGTTCCCAAAAAGCTAGGAGAAGTACGGCTTTCACACACACTTATCTCTCAGAACTTAGCATGTGGTGTGAGGTTCGTTCATCTAACACAAATGGAACCGGTTACAGGAGGAACATTTTCTCTGGTTTCACAGTCTGTTTCCTAGTGCCTTTTTGAAGTTCCTGCATTTTTCACTGTAAAACCAAGTTGGAGCTTGTACCTCCCCATATATAGGAATAGATTGGTGTTGGCAACTCAAAAGAAACTTTATTTTCCCTACAAGGTAGTTGAAGGACGGCGTTCACACACACATATCTCTCAGAACTGAGCATGTGGTGAGACGTTTGTCCATCTAGCACAAATGGAACGTTTGCAGGAGAAACTTTTACTCTGGTTTCTCAGTCTGTTTCCTAGTGCCGGTTTGATGTTCCTGCAGTTTTCACTGTAAAATCGGGTTGGACCTTGTACCTCCCCATATATATGTATGGAGTTGGCTTTACAACGGAAAAGAATCTTTGTGTTCACAACAAGCTAAGTGAATTTCGGCTTTCACACACAAATATATCTCAGAATTGAGCATGTGGAGAGACGTTCTTTCATCTAGCAAAAATGGAACAGGATGCAGGAGAAACTATTACTCTGTTTTCTCAGTCTGTTTCCTAGTGCCGGTTTGAAGTTCCTGCAATTTTCACTGTAAAATAGAGTTGGAATTAGTACCTCCCCATATATATGTATGGAGTGGAGTTTGCACCTGAAAAGAAACTTTGTGTTCCCATCAAGATAGGTGAAGAGCGGCTTTCACACACACTTATCTCTCAGAATTGAGCATTTGGAGAGACGTTCGTTCATCTGGCACAAAGGAGCGTGTTGCAGGAAAAACTTTTACTCAGGTTTCTCAGTCTTTTTCCAAGTTCATGTTTGAATTTCCTGCAGTTTTCACTGTAAAATCGAGTTGGATCTAGTACATCCCCATATATATGTATGGAGTGGAGTTTGCAACTGAAAATAAACTTTGTGTTCCCAACAAGCTTTGGGAAGGACGGCTTTCACAAGCACTTATCTCTCAGAACTGAGCATGTGGAGAGACGTTCGTTCATCTAGGAAAATTGGAACGAGTTGCAGGAGAATCTTTTACTCTATTTTCTCAGTTTGTTTCCTAGTGCCGGTTTGAAGTTCCTACACTTTTCATTGTAAAACCGAGTTGGAGCTTGTATATCCCCATATATATGTATTGAGTGGTGTTTGCAACTGAAAGGAGACTTGGTGTTCCCAAAAAGCAGTTGAAAAATGGCTTTCACACAAAATTATCTCTCAGAACTGAGAATGTGCAGAGACTTTCTTTCATCTAGCACAAAGGGAAAGGTTTGCAGGAGAAAATTTTACTCTGGTTTCTTAGTCTATTTCCTAGTGCCGGTTTGATGTTCCTGCAGTTTTCACTGTAAAACCGAGTTTGAGCTAGAACCACACCATATATATGAATGGAGTGGTGTTGGCAACTGAAAAGAAACTATGTGATCGCAACAAGCTAGGTTAAGGACGTCGTTCAAACACAGTTATCTCTCAGAACTGAGCAGGTGGAGAGAAGTTCTTTCATCTAGCACAAAGGGAACGGGTTGCATGAGAAAATTTACTCTGGTTTCTCAGACTGTTTCCTAGTGCCGTTTTCAAGTTCCTGCAGTTTTCACTGTAAAACGGTGTAGGAGCTAGTACCTACCCATATATATTTATGGAGACGAGTTTGCAGCTGAAAAGAATCTCTGTGTTCCCAACAAGCTAGGTGAAGGACGTCTTTCACACACACTTATCTCTCAGAACTGAGCATGTGTAGAGACCTTCGTTCATCTAGCAAACAAGGAACGAGCTGCAGGATCAACTATTACTGTAGTTTCTCAGTCTGTTTCCTAGTGCCGGTTTGAATTTCCTGCAGTTTTCACCGTAAAACCGAGTTGGAGCTAGTACCTACCGATATATATGTATGGATTGGAGTTTGCAACTTTAAGGAGTCTTTGTGTTCCCAACAAGCTAGGTGAAGGATGGCATTCACACACAATTATCACTCAGAACTGAGCATGTGGAGAGACATTCGTTCATCTAGGAAAATGGGATCGAGATGCAGTAGAAACTTTTTCTCTATTTTCTCAGTTTGTTTCCTAGTGCCGGTTTGAAGTTCCTGCAGTTTTTACTGTAAACCGAGTTGGAGCTAGTACCTCCCCATATATATGTATTGAGTGGATTTTGCAACTGAAAGGAGACTTTTTGTTCCCAACAAGCAGTTGAAGATCGGCTTTCACACACACATATCTCTCAGAACTGAGCATGTGGAGAGACGTTCGTTCATCTAGCACAATGGGAACGGGATGCAAGAGAAACTATTACTCTGGATTCTTAGCCTGCTTCGTAGTGCCAGTTTCAAGTTCCTGCAGTTTTCAATGTAAAACCTATTTGGTGCTAGTATCTCCCCATATATTTGTATGGAGTGGAGTTTTCAACTGAAAAGTCACTTTGTCTTCCCAAAAAGCTTGGTGAAGTTCTGCTTTCACACACACTTATTTCTCAGAAATTAGCATGTGTAGAGACGTTCTTTCCTCTAGCACAAAGGGAACGGGTTGCAGGAGAAACATTTACTCTGGTTTCTCAGTATGTTTCCTAGTGCCGGTTTGAATTTCCTGCAATTTTCACTGTAAATCAGGGTTGGAGCAACTACCTCCCCATATATATGTATGGAGAGGAGTTTGCAACTGAAAAGAATATTTGTTTTCCCAACAAACTAGGTGAAGTACGGCTTTCATACACAATTATCTCTCAGAAATGAGCTTGTGGAGAGACGTTCGTTCATCTAGCACAAAGGTAACGGGTTTTTAGGGGAAACTATTACTCTTGTTTCTCAGTCTGTTTCCTAGTGCCGTTTTGAAGTTCCTGCATTTTTCAGTATAAAACCGAGTTGGAGCTAGTTCCTCCCCATATATATATGGAGTGGAGTTGGCAACTTAAAGTAACTTGGTTTTCCCAAAAACCTAGGTGAAGGAAGGCTTTCACACGCACTTATCTCTCAGAACTGAGCATGTGGAGAGATGTTCGTTCATCTAGCACAAAAGGAACGGTTTGCAGGAGAAACTTTTTCTCTGGTTTCTCTGTCTGTTTCCTAGTGCGGGTTTGAATTTCCTGCAGTTTTCACTGTAAAACCGATTTGGAGCTAGTACCTCCCCATATATATGTATGGAGTGGTGTTGGCAACTGAAAAGAAACTCTGTGTTCCCAACAAGCTAGGTGAAGTACGACTTTTACACACACTTATCTCTCAGAACTGAGCATGTGTAGAGAAGTTCGTTCATCTAGCACAAAGGGAACGGGATGCAGAGGAAACTTTTACTATGGTTTCTCAGTCTGTTTCTTAGTGTCTGTTTTAATTTCCTGCAGTTTTCACTGTAAAACCGATTTGGAGCTAGTACCTCCCCATATATATGTATGGAGTGGTGTTGGCAACTGAAAAGAAACTCTGTGTTCCCAACAAGCTAGGTGAAGTACGTCTTTTACACACACTTATCTCTCAGAACTGAGCATGTGGAGAGACGTTCGTTCATCTAGCAAAAAGGAAACGAGTTGCAGGAGAAACTTTTACTATAATTTCACAGTCAATTTCCTAGTGCCGTTTTGATGTTCCTGCAGTTTTCTCTGTAAAACCGAGTTGGAGATAATACCTCCCCATATATATGTATGGAGTGGTGTTTGCAACTGAAAGGAGGCTTTGTGTTCCCAACAAGCAAGATGAACAATGGTTTTCATACACACTTATCTCTCAGAACTGAGCTTGGGGAGAGACGTTCGTTCATCTACCACAAAGGGAACGGGTTGCAGGGGAAAAATTTTCTCTGGTTTCTCAGTCTGTTCCTTAGTGTCGGATTGAAGTTTCTGCAGTTTTCACTGTAAAACCGAGTTGGAGCTATTACCTCCCCATATATATGTATGGAGTGGAGTTGGAAACTGAAAAAATCTATCTGTTCCCAACAAGCAATGTGAAGGACGTCTTTCACACACACTTATCTCTCTGAACTGAGCATGTGGAGAGACGTTCGTTCATCTAGCACAAAGGGATCGATTTGCAGGAGAAATTTTACTCTGATTTCTCAGACTGTTTCCTAGTGCCGGTTTGAAGTTCCTGCAGTTTTCACTGTAAAACGGTGTAGGAGATAGTACCTACCCATATATATTTATGGAGAGGAGTTTGCAACTGAAAAGAATCTCTGTTTTCCCAACAAGCTAGGTGAAGGAAGTCTTTCACACACACTTATCTCTCAGAACTGAGCATGTGGATAGACTTTCGTTCATCTCGCACAAAGGAACTGGTTGAAGGAGAAATTTTACTCAGGTTTCTCAGTGTGTTTCCTAGAGCCTGTTTGAAGTTCCTGCAGTTTTCACTGTAAAACAGAGTTTGAGCTTGTACCTCCCCATATATGTATGGAGTGGTGTTGGCAACTGAAAAGAAACTTTGTTTTCCCAACAAGCTAGGTGAAGGACGGCTTTCACACACACATAACTCTCAGAACTGAGCATGTGGAGAGACTTTCGTTCATCTAGCACAAAGAAACGGGTTGCAGGAGAATCTTTCACTCAGGTTTCTCAGTCTGTTTCCTAGTGCCGGTTTGAATTTCCTGCATTTTTCACTGTAAAATCGAGTTGGAGTTAGTACCTCCCCATATATATGTATGGAGTAGAGTTGGCAACTGAAAAGGAACTTTGTGTTCCCAAAAAGCTAGGTGAAGTACGGCTTTCACACACATTTATCTCTCAGAACTTAGCATGTGGTGTGAGGTTCGTTCATCTAGCACAAATGGAACCGGTTACAGGAGGAACATTTTCTCTGGTTTCACAGTCTGTTTCCTAGTGCCTTTTTGAAGTTCCTGCAGTTTTCACTGTAAAACCAAGTTGGAGCTTGTACCTCCCCATATATAGGAATAGATTGGAGTTGGCAACTCAAAAGAAACTTTATTTTCCCAACAAGGTAGTTGAAGGACGGCGTTCACACACACATATCTCTCAGAACTGAGCATGTGGTGAGACGTTTGTCCATCTAGCACAAATGGAACGTTTTGCAGGAGAAACTTTACTCTGGTTTCTCAGTCTGTTTCCTAGTGCCGGTTTGATGTTCCTGCAGTTTTCACTGTAAAATCGGGTGGACCTTGTACCTCCCCATATATATGTATGGAGTTGGCTTTACAACGGAAAAGAATCTTTGTGTTCACAACAAGCTAAGTGAAGTTCGGCTTTCACACACAAATATATCTCAGAATTGAGCATGTGGAGAGACTTCTTTCATCTAGCAAAAATGGAACAGGATGCAGAAGAAACTATTACTCTGTTTTCTCAGTCTGTTTCCTAGTGCCGGTTTGAAGTTCCTGCAATTTTCACTGTAAAATAGAGTTGGAATTAGTACCTCCCCATATATATGTATGGAGTGGAGTTTGCACCTGAAAAGAAACTTTGTGTTCCCATCAAGCTAGGTGAAGAGCGGCTTTCACACACACTTATCTCTCAGAATTGAGCATTTGGAGAGACGTTCGTTCATCTAGCACAAAGGAGCGTGTTGCAGGAAAAACTTTTACTCAGGTTTCTCAGTCTTTTTCCAAGTTCATGTTTGAATTTCCTGCAGTTTTCACTGTAAAATCGAGTTGGATCTAGTACATCCCCATATATATGTATGGAGTGGAGTTTTCAACTGAAAAGAAACTTTGTGTTCCCAACAAGCTAGTTGAAGTACGGCTTCAAACACAATTATCTCTCAGAACTGAGCATGTGCAGAGACATCCTTTCATCTAGCAAAATGTGGAAAGTTTTGCAGGAGAAACTTTTACTCTGGTTTCTCAGTCTGCTTCCAAGTGCCAGTTTGAAGTTCCTGCAGCTTTCACTGTAAAACAGAGTTGGAGCCAGTACCACCCCATATATATGAAAGGAGTGGTTTTGGCAACTGAAAAGAAACTATGTGATCCCAACAAGCTAGGTGAAGTACGTCTTTCACACACACTTATCTCTCAGAACTGAGCATGTGCAGAGAAGTTCGTTCATCTAGCACAAAGGGAACGGGATGCAGGAGAAACTTTAACTATGTTTTCTCAGTCTGTTTCCTAGTGCCTGTTTATTTTCCTGCAGTTTTCAGTGTAAAACCGAGTTGGAGCTAGTACCTCCCCATATATATGTATGGAGTTGTGTTTGCAACTGAATGGAGGCTTTGTGTTCCCAACAAGCTAGGTGAACAACGGTTTTCATACACACTTATCTCTCAGAACTGAGCTTGGGGAGAGACGTTCATTCATCTAGCACAAAGGGAACGGGTTGCAGGGGAAATATATTCTTTGTTTTCTCAGTCTGTTCCCTAGTGTCAGATTGAAGTTCCTGCAGTTTTCACTGTAAAACCGAGTTGGAGCTTTTACCTCCACATATATATGTATGGAGAGGAGTTGGAAACTGAAAACAAACTATGTGTTCCCAACAAGCAATGTGAAGGACGTCTTTCACACACACTTATCTCTCTGAACTGAGCATGTGGAGAGACGTTCGTTCATCTAGCACAAAGGGAACGATTTGCAGGGGAAATTTTACTCTGGTTTCTCAGACTTTCTCCTAGGGCCGGTTTGAAGTTCCTGCAGTTTTCACTGTAATACGGTGTAGGAGATAGTACCAACCCATATATATTTATGGAGAGGAGTTTGCAACTGAAAAGAATCTCTGTTTTCCCAACAAGCTAGGTGAAGGAAGTCTTACACACACACATATCTCTCAGAACTGAGCATGTGGAGAGACTTTCGTTCATCTAGCACAAAGGAACTGGTTGCAGGAGAATCTTTTACTCAGGTTTCTCAGTCTGTTTCCTAGAGCCTGTTTGAAGTTCCTGCAGTTTTCACTGTAAAACAGAGTTTGAGCTTGTTCCTCCCCAAATATATGTATGGAGTGGAGTTGGCAACTGAAAAGAAACTTTGTTTTCCCAACAAGCTAGGTGAAGAACGGTTTTCAAACACACATAACTCTCAGAACTGAGCATGTGGAGAGACTTTCGTTCATCTAGCACAAAGGAAGGGGTTGCAGGAGAATATTTTACTCAGGTTTCTCAGTTTGTTTCCTAGTAACGGTTTGAATTTCCTGCATTTTTCACTGTAAAATCGAGTTGGAGATTGTACCTCCCCATATATATGTATGGAGTTGAGTTGGCAACTGAAAAGGAACTTTGTGTTCCCAAAAAGCTAGGTTATGGACGGCTTTCACACACACTTATCTCTCAGAACTGAGCATGTGGTGAGAGGTTCGTTCATCTAGCACAAATGGAACCGGTTACAGGAGGAACATTTTCTCTGGTTTCACAGTCTGTTTCCTAGTGCCTTTTTGAAGTTCCTGCAGTTTTCACTGTAAAACCAAGTTTGAGCTTGTACCTCCCCATATATATGAATGGATTGGAGTTGGAAACTCAAAAGAAACTTTCTTTTCCCAACAAGGTATGTTAAGGACGGCGTTCACACACACTTATCTCTCAGAACTGAGCATGTGTTGAGACGTTTGTTCATCTAGCACAAATGGAACGTTTGCAGGAGAAACTTTTACCCTGGTTTCTCAGTCTGTTTCCTAGTGCCGGTTTGATATTCCTGCAGTTTTCACTGTAAAATCGAGTTGGACCTTGTACCTCCCCATATATATGTATGGAGTTGGCTTTACAACGGAAAAGAATCTTTGTGTTCACAACAAGCTAAGTGAAGTTCGGCTTTCACACACAAATATCTCTCAGAATTGAGCATGTGGAGAGACGTTCTTTCATCTAGCAAAAATGGAACGGGATGCAGGAGAAACTATTACTCTGGTTTCTCAGTCTTTTTCCTAGTGCCGGTTTGAAGTTCCCGCAGGTTTCACTGTAAAATAAATTGGGTCTAGTAATTCCCCATATATATGTATGGAGTGGAGTTTGCAACTGAAAAGAAAATTTGTGTTCCGAACAAGCTAGGTGAAGGACGGCTTTCAAACACACTTATCTGTCAGAACTTAGCATGTGCAGAGACGTTCGTTCATCTAGCACAAAGGGACAGGTTTGCAGGAGAAACTTTTACTCTGGTTTCTCAGTCTGTTTCCTAGTGCCACTTTGAATTTCCTGCAGTTTTCACTGTAAAACCGAGTTGGAGCTTGTACCTACCCATATATATGTATGGATTGGAGTTTGCCTCTGAAAAGAAACTATGTGTTCCCAAAAATCTTGGTGAAGGACGGCTTTCACAAACACTTATCTCTCAGAACTGAGCATGTGGAGAGACTATCGTTCATCTACCACAAAAGGAACAGTTTGCAGGAGAAACTTTTACTCAGGTTTCTAAGTCTCTTTCCTAGTGCCGGTTTGAATTTCCTGCAGTTTTCACTGTAAAACGGATTTGGAGCTAGTACCTCCCCATATATATGTATGGAGTGGTGTTGGCAACTGAAAACAAACTCTGTGTTCCCAATAAGCTAGGTGAAGGAAGTTTTTCACACACACTTATCTCTCAGAACCGAGCATGTGGAGAGATGTTCGTTCATGTAGCACAAAGGGAACGGGTAGCAGGAGAAACTATTCCTCTGGTTTCTCAGCCTGTTTCGTTGTGCCGGTTTGAAGTTCCTGCATTTTTGACTGTAAAACCGATTTGGATCTAGTACCTCCCCATATATATGTATAGAGTGGAGTTTTCAACTGAAAAGTCACTTTGTCTTCCCAACAAGCTTGGTGAAATTCTGCTTTCACACACACTTATCTCTCAGAACTTAGCATGTGTAGAGAAGTTCGTTCTTCTAGCACAAAGGGTACGTTTTGCAGGAGAAACATTTACTCTGGTTTCTCAGTCTGTTTCCTACTGCCGGTTTGAACTTCCTGCAGTTTTCACTGTAAAACCGAGTTGGAGCTTGTACCTACCCATATATATATATGGATTGGAGTTTGCCTCTGAAAAGGATCTTTGTGTTCCCAAAAAGCTTGGTGAAGGACGGCTTTCACAAACACTTATCTCTCAGAACTGAGCATGTGGTGAGACTATCGTTCATCTAGCACAACAGGAACGGTTTGCAGGAGAATCTTTTACTCAGGTTTCTCAGTCTCTTTCCTAGTTCCGGTTTGAATTTCCTGCAGTTTTCACTGTAAAACGGATTTGGAGCTAGTACCTCCCCATATATATGTATGGAGTGGTGTTGGCAACTGAAAACAAACTCTGTGTTCCCAACAAGCTAGGTGATGTAAGTTTTTCACACACACTTATCTCTCAGAACTGAGCATGTGGAGAGATGTTCGTTCATCTAGCACAAAGGGAACCGGATGAACGGGAAACTTCTACTCTGGTTTCTCAGTCTGTTTCCTAGTGTCAGTATGAAATTCCTGTAGTTTTCACTGTAAAACCGTGTTGGGGCTAGTACGTCCCCATATATATGTACGGAGAGGAGTTTGCAACTGAAAAGAAACTCGCTGTTTCCAACAAGCTAGGTGAAGGACGGCTTTCACACACACATAACTCTCAGAACTGAGCATGTGTTGAGACGTTTGTTCATCTAGCACAAATGGAACGTTTGCAGGAGAAACTTTTACTCTGGTTTCTCAGTCTGTTTCCTAGTGCCGGTTTGATGTTCCTGCAGTTTTCACTGTAAAATCGAGTTGGACCTTGTACCTCCCCATATATATGTATGGAGTTGGCTTTACAACGGAAAAGAATCTTTGTGTTCACAACAAGCTAAGTGAAGTTCGGCTTTCACACACAAATATCTCTCAGAATTGAGCATGTGGAGAGACGTTCTTTCATCTAGCAAAAATGGAACGGGATGTAGGGGAAACTATTACTCTGGTTTCTCAGTCTTCTTCCTAGTGCCGGTTTGAAGTTCCCGCAGGTTTCACTGTAAAATCGAGTTGGAGATAGTACCTACCCATATATATGTATAAAGTGGAGTTTCCCACTGAAAGGTGACTTAGTGATCCCAAAAACTAGGTGAAGAACGGCTTTCACACACAATTATCTCTCAGAATTGAGCATTTGGAGAGACGTTCGTTCATCTAGCACAATGTGAACGGGTCGCATGAGAAACTTTTACGCAGGTTTCTCGGTCTGTTTCCTAGTGCCGGTTTGAAGTTCCTGCAATTTTCACTGTAAAACCGAGTTGGAGATTGTTCCTCCCCATATATGTGTATTGAGTGGAGTTTGCAACTGTAAGGAGTCTTTGTGTTCCCAACAAGCTAGGTGAAGAATGGCATTCACACACAATTATCTCTCAGAACTGAGCATGTGGAGAGACGGTCGTTCATCTAGGAAAATGGGAACGAGTTGAAGTAGAAACTTTTTCTCTATTTTCTCAATTTGTTTCCTAGTGCCGGTTTGAAGTTCCTGCAGTTTTACTGTAAAAACGAGTTGGAGCTAGTACCTCCCCATATATATGTATTGAGTGGAGTTTGCAACTGAAAGGAGACTTTGTGTTCCCAACAAGCAGTTGAAGAACGGCTTTCACACACACATATCTCTCAGAACTGAGCTTGTGGAGAGACGTTCGTTCATCTAGCAAAATGGGAACGGGATGCAGGAGAAAATGTTTCTCTGGTTTCTCAGCCTGTTTCATAGTGCCGGTTTGAAGTTCCTGCAGTTTTCACTGTAATATCAATTTGGTGCTAGTACCTCCCCATATATTTGTATGGAGTGGAGTTTTCAACTGAAAAGACACTTTGTCTTCCCAAAAAGCTTGGTGAAGTTCTGCTTTCACACACACTTATTTCTCAGAAATTAGCATGTGTAGAGACGTTCGTTCATCTAGCAAAAAGTGAACGGGTTGAAGGTGAAACTTTAATCTAGATTTTCAGTCTGTTTCCTAGTGCCTGTTTGAAGTTCCTGCAGTTTTAACTGTAAAACCGAATTGGAGCTAATACCTCCCCATATAATGTATGCAGTGGAGTTTGCCACTTAATAGAAACTCTGTGTTCCCAACAAGCTAGGTGAAGTACGTCTTTCACACACACTTATCTCTCAGAACTGAGCATGTGGAGAGAAGTTCGTTCATCTAGCACAAAGGGAACGGGATGAAGGAGAAACTTATACTATGGTTTCTCAGTCTGTTTCCTAGTGCCTGTTTAAGTTCCTGCAGTTTTCACTGTAAAACTGATTTGGAGCTCGTACCTCCCCATATATATTTATGGAGTGGAGTACCAACTGAAAAGTAAATTTGTGTTCCCAAGAAGTTAGGTGAAGTACGGCTTTCACACACACTTATCTCTCAGAACTGAGCATGTGGAGAGACGTTCGTTCATCTAGCAAAAAGAAATGTTTTGCAGGAGAAAATTTACTATTGTTTCTCAATGTGTTTCCTAGTACCGGATTGAAGTTCCTGCAGTTTTCACTGTATAACCGAGTTGGAGTTAGTACCTCCCCATATATATGTATGGAGTGGAGTTTGCAACTGAAAAGTCACTTTGTCTTCCCAACAAACTTGGTGAAATTCTGCTTTCACACACACTTATCTCTCAGAAATTAGCATGTGTAGAGAAGTTCGTTCATCTAGCACACAGGGAACTTTTTCCAGGAGAAATATTTACTCTGGATTCTCAGTCTGTTTCCTAGTGCCGTTTTGAAGTTCCTGCAGTTTTCACTGTAAAACCGAGTTGGAGCAAGTACCTCCCCAAATATATGTATGGAGTGGTGTTTGCAACTGAAAAGAATCTTTGTGTTCACAACAAGCTAAGTGAAGTTCGGCTTTCACACACAAATATCTCTCAGAATTGAGCATGTGGAGAGACGTTCTTTCATCTAGCAAAAATGGAACGGGATGCAGGAGAAACTATTACTCTGGTTTCTCAGTCTTTTTCCTAGTGCCGGTTTGAAGTTCCCGCAGGTTTCACTGTAAAACGGATTTGGAGCTAGTACCTCCCCATATATATGTATGGAGTGGTGTTGGCAACTGAAAACAAACTCTGTGTTCCCAATAAGCTAGGTGAAGGAAGTTTTTCACACACACTTATCTCTCAGAACCGAGCATGTGGAGAGATGTTCGTTCATGTAGCACAAAGGGAACGGGTAGCAGGAGAAACTATTCCTCTGGTTTCTCAGCCTGTTTCGTTGTGCCGGTTTGAAGTTCCTGCATTTTTGACTGTAAAACCGATTTGGATCTAGTACCTCCCCATATATATGTATAGAGTGGAGTTTTCAACTGAAAAGTCACTTTGTCTTCCCAACAAGCTTGGTGAAATTCTGCTTTCACACACACTTATCTCTCAGAACTTAGCATGTGTAGAGAAGTTCGTTCTTCTAGCACAAAGGGTACGTTTTGCAGGAGAAACATTTACTCTGGTTTCTCAGTCTGTTTCCTACTGCCGGTTTGAACTTCCTGCAGTTTTCACTGTAAAACCGAGTTGGAGCTTGTACCTACCCATATATATATATGGATTGGAGTTTGCCTCTGAAAAGGATCTTTGTGTTCCCAAAAAGCTTGGTGAAGGACGGCTTTCACAAACACTTATCTCTCAGAACTGAGCATGTGGTGAGACTATCGTTCATCTAGCACAACAGGAACGGTTTGCAGGAGAATCTTTTACTCAGGTTTCTCAGTCTCTTTCCTAGTTCCGGTTTGAATTTCCTGCAGTTTTCACTGTAAAACGGATTTGGAGCTAGTACCTCCCCATATATATGTATGGAGTGGTGTTGGCAACTGAAAACAAACTCTGTGTTCCCAACAAGCTAGGTGATGTAAGTTTTTCACACACACTTATCTCTCAGAACTGAGCATGTGGAGAGATGTTCGTTCATCTAGCACAAAGGGAACCGGATGAACGGGAAACTTCTACTCTGGTTTCTCAGTCTGTTTCCTAGTGTCAGTATGAAATTCCTGTAGTTTTCACTGTAAAACCGTGTTGGGGCTAGTACGTCCCCATATATATGTACGGAGAGGAGTTTGCAACTGAAAAGAAAACTCGCTGTTTCCAACAAGCTAGGTGAAGGACGGCTTTCACACACACATAACTCTCAGAACTGAGCATGTGTTGAGACGTTTGTTCATCTAGCACAAATGGAACGTTTGCAGGAGAAACTTTTACTCTGGTTTCTCAGTCTGTTTCCTAGTGCCGGTTTGATGTTCCTGCAGTTTTCACTGTAAAATCGAGTTGGACCTTGTACCTCCCCATATATATGTATGGAGTTGGCTTTACAACGGAAAAGAATCTTTGTGTTCACAACAAGCTAAGTGAAGTTCGGCTTTCACACACAAATATCTCTCAGAATTGAGCATGTGGAGAGACGTTCTTTCATCTAGCAAAAATGGAACGGGATGTAGGGGAAACTATTACTCTGGTTTCTCAGTCTTCTTCCTAGTGCCGGTTTGAAGTTCCCGCAGGTTTCACTGTAAAATCGAGTTGGAGATAGTACCTACCCATATATATGTATAAAGTGGAGTTTCCCACTGAAAGGTGACTTAGTGATCCCAAAAACTAGGTGAAGAACGGCTTTCACACACAATTATCTCTCAGAATTGAGCATTTGGAGAGACGTTCGTTCATCTAGCACAATGTGAACGGGTCGCATGAGAAACTTTTACGCAGGTTTCTCGGTCTGTTTCCTAGTGCCGGTTTGAAGTTCCTGCAATTTTCACTGTAAAACCGAGTTGGAGATTGTTCCTCCCCATATATGTGTATTGAGTGGAGTTTGCAACTGTAAGGAGTCTTTGTGTTCCCAACAAGCTAGGTGAAGAATGGCATTCACACACAATTATCTCTCAGAACTGAGCATGTGGAGAGACGGTCGTTCATCTAGGAAAATGGGAACGAGTTGAAGTAGAAACTTTTTCTCTATTTTCTCAATTTGTTTCCTAGTGCCGGTTTGAAGTTCCTGCAGTTTTTACTGTAAAAACGAGTTGGAGCTAGTACCTCCCCATATATATGTATTGAGTGGAGTTTGCAACTGAAAGGAGACTTTGTGTTCCCAACAAGCAGTTGAAGAACGGCTTTCACACACACATATCTCTCAGAACTGAGCTTGTGGAGAGACGTTCGTTCATCTAGCAAAATGGGAACGGGATGCAGGAGAAAATGTTTCTCTGGTTTCTCAGCCTGTTTCATAGTGCCGGTTTGAAGTTCCTGCAGTTTTCACTGTAATATCAATTTGGTGCTAGTACCTCCCCATATATTTGTATGGAGTGGAGTTTTCAACTGAAAAGACACTTTGTCTTCCCAAAAAGCTTGGTGAAGTTCTGCTTTCACACACACTTATTTCTCAGAAATTAGCATGTGTAGAGACGTTCGTTCATCTAGCAAAAAGTGAACGGGTTGAAGGTGAAACTTTAATCTAGATTTTCAGTCTGTTTCCTAGTGCCTGTTTGAAGTTCCTGCAGTTTTAACTGTAAAACCGAATTGGAGCTAATACCTCCCCATATAATGTATGCAGTGGAGTTTGCCACTTAATAGAAACTCTGTGTTCCCAACAAGCTAGGTGAAGTACGTCTTTCACACACACTTATCTCTCAGAACTGAGCATGTGGAGAGAAGTTCGTTCATCTAGCACAAAGGGAACGGGATGAAGGAGAAACTTATACTATGGTTTCTCAGTCTGTTTCCTAGTGCCTGTTTAAGTTCCTGCAGTTTTCACTGTAAAACTGATTTGGAGCTCGTACCTCCCCATATATATTTATGGAGTGGAGTACCAACTGAAAAGTAAATTTGTGTTCCCAAGAAGTTAGGTGAAGTACGGCTTTCACACACACTTATCTCTCAGAACTGAGCATGTGGAGAGACGTTCGTTCATCTAGCAAAAAGAAATGTTTTGCAGGAGAAAATTTACTATTGTTTCTCAATGTGTTTCCTAGTACCGGATTGAAGTTCCTGCAGTTTTCACTGTATAACCGAGTTGGAGTTAGTACCTCCCCATATATATGTATGGAGTGGAGTTTGCAACTGAAAAGTCACTTTGTCTTCCCAACAAACTTGGTGAAATTCTGCTTTCACACACACTTATCTCTCAGAAATTAGCATGTGTAGAGAAGTTCGTTCATCTAGCACACAGGGAACTTTTTCCAGGAGAAATATTTACTCTGGATTCTCAGTCTGTTCCTAGTGCCGTTTTGAAGTTCCTGCAGTTTTCACTGTAAAACCGAGTTGGAGCAAGTACCTCCCCAAATATATGTATGGAGTGGTGTTTGCAACTGAAAAGAATCTTGTGTTCACAACAAGCTAAGTGAAGTTCGGCTTTCACACCCACAAATATCTTCTCAGAATTGAGCATGTGGAGAGACGTTCTTTCATCTAGCAACAAAATGGAACGGGATGCAGGAGGAAACTATTACTCTGGTTTCTCAGTCTTTTTCCTAGTGCCGGTTTTGAAGTTCCGCAGGGTTTCACTGTACACCTGATTTGGAGCTCGTACCTCCCCATATATATGTATGGAGTGGTGTTGGCAACTGAAAACAAACTCTGTGTTCCAATAAGCTAGGTGAAGGAAAGTTTTTCACACACACTTATCTCTCAGAACCCGAGCATGTGGAGAGATGTTCGTTCATGTAGCACAAAGGGAACGGGTAGCAGGAGAAACTATTCCTCTGGTTTCTCAGCCTGTTTCGTTGTGCCGGTTTGAAGTTCCTGCATTTTGACTGTAAAACCGATTTGGATCTAGTACCCTCCCCATATATGTATAGAGTGGAGTTTTCAACTGAAAAGTCACTTTGTCTTCCCAACAAGCTTGGTGAAATTCTGCTTTCACACACCACTTATCTCTCAGAACTTAGCATGTGTAGAGAAGTTCGTTCTTCTAGCACAAAGGGTACGTTTGCAGGAGAAACATTTACTCTGGTTTCTCAGTCTGTTTCCTACTGCCCGGTTTGAACTTCCTGCAGTTTTCACTTGTAAAACCGAGTTGGAGCTTGTACCTACCCATATATATATATGGATTGGAGTTTGCCTCTGAAAAGGATCTTTGTGTTCCCCAAAAAGCTTGGTGAAGGACGGCTTTCACAAACACTTATCTTCTCAGAACTGAGCATGTGGTGAGACTATCGTTCATCTAGCACAACAGGAACGGTTTGCAGGAGAATCTTTTACTCAGGTTTCTCAGTCTCTTCCTAGTTCCGGTTTGAATTTCCTGCAGTTTTCACTGTAAAACGGATTTGGAGCTAGTACCTCCCCATATATTATGTATGGAGTGGTGTTGGCAACTGAAAACAAACTCTGTGTCCCAACAAGCTAGGTGATGTAAGTTTTTTCACACACACTTATCTCTCAGAACTGAGCATGTGGAGAGATGTTCGTTCATCTAGCACAAAGGGAACCGGATGAACGGGAAACTTCTACTCTGGTTTTCTCAGTCTGTTTCCTAGTGTCAGTATGAAATTCCTGTAGTTTTCACTGTAAACCGTGTTGGGGCTAGTACGTCCCCATATATATGTACGGAGAGGAGTTTGCAACTGAAAAGAAACTCGCTGTTTCCAACAAGCTAGGTGAAGGACGGCTTTCACACACACATAACTCTCAGAACTGAGCATGTGTTGAGACGTTGTTCATCTAGCACAAATGGAACGTTTGCAGGAGAACTTTTACTCTGGTTTCTCAGTCTGTTTTCCTAGTGCCGGTTTGATGTTCCTGCAGTTTTCACTGTAAAATCGAGTTGGACCTTGTACCTCCCCATATATATGTATGGAGTTGGCTTTACAACGGAAAAGAATCTTTGTGTTCACAACAAGCTAAGTGAAGTTCGGCTTTCACACACAAATATCTCTCAGAATGAGCATGTGGAGAGACGTTCTTTCATCTAGCAAAAATGGAACGGGATGTAGGGGAAACTATTACTCTGGTTTCTCAGTCTTCTTCCTAGTGCCGGTTTGAAGTTCCCGCAGGTTTCCACTGTAAAATCGAGTTGGAGATAGTACCTACCCATATATATGTATAAAGTGGAGTTTCCCACTGAAAGGTGACTTAGTGATCCCAAAAACTAGGTGAAGAACGGCTTTCACACACAATTATCTCTCAGAATTGAGCATTTGGAGAGACGTTCGTTCATCTAGCACAATGTGACGGTCGCATGAGAAACTTTTACGCAGGTTTCTCGGTCTGTTTCCTCAGTGCCGGTTTGAAGTTCCTGCAATTTTCACTGTAAAACCAGTTGAGATGTTCCTCCCCATATAGTGTATTGAGTGGAGTTGCAACTGTAAGGAGTCTTGTTCCCAACAAGCTAGGGTGAGAATGGCATTCACACAACAATTATCTCTCAGACTGAGCATTGTGGAGAGACGGTCGTTATCTAGGAAAATGGGAACGAGTTGAAGTAGAAACTTTTTCTCTATTTTCTCATTTGTTTCCTCAGTGCCGGTTTGAAGTTCCTGCAGTTTTACTGTAAAAACGAGTTGGAGAGTACCTCCCCATATAATGTATTGGTGGAGTTTGCAACTGAAAGGAGACTTGTGTCCCAACAAGCAGTTGAAGAACGGCTTTCACACACACATATCTCTCAGGAACTGAGCTTGTGGAGAGACGTCGTTCATCTAGCAAAATGGGAACGGGATGCAGGAGGAAAATGTTCTCTGGTTTCTAGCCTGTTTCATAGTGCCGGTTTGAAGTTCCTGCAGTTTTCACTGTAATATCCAATTTGGTGCTAGGTACCTCCCCATATATTTGTATGGAGTGAGTTTTCAACTGAAAAGACACTTGTCTTCCCAAAAAAGCTTGGTGAAGTTCTGCTTTCCACACACACTTAGTTCTCAGAAATTAGCAGTGTAGAGACGTTCGTTCATCTAGCAAAA